>NC_052158.1:70466161-70639956 GCF_902713615.1 Scyliorhinus canicula | reverse complement strand
CTTTGTGAACCACCCTCAACTCACTCTGCCCCAATCCCCCTCCACCCCTCGTGCTGGGGGGGGGGGGGGGGGGGGGTGATTAAGTAAAGGGGGGAGGGATGGTTGTGACCCGGGGCACCCTCTTGGCACTTACCCTGGAAGCCCTGGTGAGGTCGTGCATCTTCTTCCGACATTGGTCAGCTGAGCGAGGGGTCTGCCTCACAGCACTGACGGCAGCAGCAACCTCACGCCAGGCCTGGCGCACCTCACTGGCAGGGTGGCGATGCCCTCTACGCGGGCAGATGTTGCCCCTCCTCTGCTCGATGGATTCGAGCAGCATCTCAACATCAGCCTCCACGAATCGCGGGGCTGCTCTCCTCAGCTCCGACATCCTGGCATAGTTTCTGTGCTCGCCCGCGCCTTTTTACGGCGTCGGGCGGCGTTACGTGGGCGTATTCGTAGCGTCCACGCGTTCCGGCGTCATCGCGCACGTGATTGACGCGGCTCCGTTCCTAGCCCATTTCCCGGACGTGAATACCTCGGAAATGGGCCATGTCGGGCCGTTGCAAAACTCAGCCGTTTTCACGGCCAACTTCGTGATTTTCCGCGGGTGCGGAGAATCGCACCCACGGTACCTGCTCTGTTTATTGAATCAAATGTCCCAGAGGGCTGCTTTAGCACCCACCAGGGCCCCAGCAAACACATACAGGGGATCATTGGCCTGTCTTAGATAAGTCACCTTGAAAGCCTGAAAAAATAGTCAAATTCGGTAGTGGCTTGAACTCACGTGAGGAAGCCAATTGCTAAATTTGTCAATGTTGCTTGCGCCTTACACTCAGGAAATGGACAAAATGTGGAACAATTTTAACCCACTGGACACTGTCAGAGACTGCTCTCTGGCAACGTCTCACAAAGTACTGTAAGTGGGTTTATCTATTGCTGGTAATCTGATATTTTAAAATGTGAACGGTGAAAATATGCCTAATGCTAAAGATCTAGCTCCACATTAAATGTACATCACCTCACCCATACGTTAGATTTAATAAAACTGACCTGGATCAGTTCACCCAAACTCTTTGATTTACAGTGGATATTTCTCTTCCAATATCGAATTTCTTTTCTGATATCACTCAAATTTTCAAACTCCGATGGAGTCAGCCATTTAGTCCCCATTCGAATGCATTTTCCATTAATTCCTTGAAGAGAAAAATTGAAAAGAATGTGATAGATTGGTATGGCAGAGAAATCTTCAACAACGGGAGAAAATAGCATCGTCTCTTGTGCATATGTGGAGGGCACATCTTGACCATTAGAAGGGGTGTAGGGAATGATAAGGTAGAAAGATTGAAAGGGATCAGATCACTGTTGCTGGTTCAAAATCCTGAAACACCCTTGTGGGTGTACCTAGACCAGATGGCCTGCAAATGTTCAAGAAGGCGGCTCACCATCACTACCTCAGAGGCAATTATGGATGGGCAATAAATGCTGACATAGCCACCGACACCAAAACACAGTGAAAGAATAAAAACTATTCTCATTGGAGTTTAGAAGACTGAGAGATAACCTTCTTGAAACATATTTTGAGGGGGCTTGATAGAGTAAACACTGAAAGGAAGTTTACTCTCATCAGAGGATCTAGAACTGAGGACCATAACTTCAAATTAAGGGGTTACACATTTAAGATGGAGATGCAGAACGATTTTTTCTCAGAGGGTGGTTACTTATGGAATTCTCCCCCCCCCCCCCCCCCCCCCCCCCCCAGCGGTTAATTGAATATATTCAAGGCTGACATTTTTTGATTGACTAAAGAGTGAAGGATTATGGGGAACTGGCAAGAAAGTAGAATTAAGGCCACAGTCACATCAGCCATGATCTTACGGAATGGCGAAGCAGGCTCGAAGGGCCGAATGGCCCACTCCTGCTCCTAATTCTTATGTTCTTATTGAAGGCACAGGAAGGTCGATCTCCACTGGTAGCTTGAACATAACAAAAAGGAACAGCAGTAGTCCACAGGACCCCTCAACCCTGTCCCGCTATGGAATAAGATTATGACTAAACAATTCTAGTTTCCTGCCCTATCCCATTATTCTTTAGTGTCTAAAAATCTATTGATCTCATTGTGGAATATATTAATTGAGTATTAGCAGCCCTCTCAGACAATGTTCCCTTGAAGCTGCTTGGCTGCAAATTAGCCTGAATGTTCCCACATTGTCTGTACATATGTATGCCTCTTTAAATTACCACGGGGTCATGGTAGCACAAGCATTTTTTAAAAATGGGCTGAACAGATAAACTGCACAAGTATTCCTCAGAAAAATGTATTGTGCAGTTGGGGTGGTGATGGAGAATTCCAAAGATTCACAACCCTTTGAGTATATACCCCCAGTTCTAAAGCCTCCATCCAGGGGTCTAACTGTTTTATACATTTCAATTAACTCATTTATCATTTTTCAAAACTCCAGAGAATATAGTCCCATTCTATTCAATATCAGCTCAAAGGGACAGCTCTCTTATACCAGGGATCAATCTAATGGTACGTCGCAGGGCTGTCCACAGGCCATTTAAACGTCCTGTATAAAGATGCCAGTGCTGGAAAGGAACAGAACACATCTGGTTTGGTGCTTCTGTCAAAGTTCAAGAGGGGGCACCTGGGAGAATTCTTGTTGGATTGCATTGAAAAATGTGGAAGGATTCATACCTACTGCAGGCCACTGAAGAATGGAAGTGGTGTTGGGGGTGGGGGGGGGGGGGGAGAATCCACAGACAGATTAGAGAGCTGTGCGCCAACAATAATAACAAGATCTTTGTGGTGAAAAAGGACAGAATGATCCATGTTGTTTTCTCAGGATTGTTAGCACCAATAGTGAACCCAGAGATTGGTGTAAGAGAAATGCGTTTTGAATCAAGGTGCATTGGCACCAGTACTGCGGGAAGGTGGAGCTGTATTTTTTGAGCTTCAACCAAACCGCACTGGGATCAGTGCGCTAACAAGTAACTGAAGCTGTAGAGAGAATTTTGAATTAAATAGTGGGTGTGTGGCTCGAGGTTCATGTGAGGGGAAATTTGGAAAGTTAAAGAGAAAGATCAAAACAAGAAAATGGCAGAGCATTTCTACATGTAATTTGTGTCTGTCTTCACAGTAGAAAACACAAAGCATCCCAAGAATAATAAGAAATCAAGAGGCAAAAGGGAGGGAAGAACTTAAAATAATCATAATATCTGGAGACAAAGGGCTGGATTCTTCCGCCCTGCCCGCTGCAAAAACGACAGGGGCAAGATGTGGACAATGAAGAAGTCCATTGACCTCGGGCAGGATTCTCCGGTCGCCAGGCAGACGCCGCCGGAGAATCCTGCCCAAAGTACTAGGCAAACTAATGGAACTAAAGGCTGACAAATCTTCTGGACCTGATGGCCTGCATCCTGGGGTGCAAAAGGAAGTGGCTGTAGAGATAGTGGATGCACTGATTGTAATCTTTCAAAATGCCCGAAATTTTGCAATGGTTGCAGTGATTTGGAAAACACCAAACATACCACTATTCCAGAAAGGAAGGAGAGGGAAACCAGAAACTTAACCACTAATCCACACAGTTTAGCTTTCCCGCGTTTCAATGAGGCCATAACTTACATAGAGTTATATAACTTTTCTGAGAATTATTTCAGTAGAAATAAACAGTGATCAAAACTAAACTTTGAACGAGTTGTCTGAAGAGTAACCCTCATCCTGACAGGTTATTTTTCATTGGGTGTGGACATCATTGTCTGGGCCAGCGTTTATAGCCCATCTTTAATTGCCCTTGAACTGAGTGGCTTGCTCAGCCATTTCAGAGGCATTTAAGTGTCAACCACATTGCTGTGGATCTGGAGTCACATGTAGGCCAGATCAGGTAAGGATGGCAGATTTCCTTCCCCAGGGCCCACTGGTGAACCAGATGGGTTTTTGCGACAATTGACAAGGATATCATGGTCACCATTAATTCCAGATGTTGTTGGATTCAATTTTGCCATCTGCCATGGTGGGGTTCAAACCCGGGTCTCTAGAGCATTACCCTGGTCTTGGGTTTACTAGTCCAGTAACAATACCACTAAGCCACAGGCACAAATAAGCAAACACTATTGAACTATTGAAATATAGCAAACACCATACCTGTTATAAATCTGTGCTTGTGCAGGATCCCTGTCAGAGAACTGCATGCAACCGGAAGCTCATTGGAGGAGAAATCAGCCATTTCAGGATCCTCGGCATCTGCACCCAATTTGAAAACCAGTTCCACAATTAATTATGCATAGGTTGTGAAGGGAAGGAGTGTTTGTGGTGCATGAGGAAGGCAGTGCATGTAGGGGAGGCAGTATGTGTTTGGTGAGGGAGTGTCTTTAAGACAGAGATAGATAGGTTCTTGATTGATAAGGGAGAAGGCAGGAGAGTGCGGATGAGAAAAATATCAGCCATGATCGAATGGCGGAGAGGACCCAAATGGCCTAATTCTGCTCCGATATCTTATTGACTTATGGAGAGGAAATGGGGAAGCTGAGGCAATGCATTGTGCAATCAGTTTGTGCAGACATGCAGACTGTACATGTATACTATATGCAATATTTGTTGCTTTCCTGACGTGTTTTAGGATATTATCAGCTCAAATGCTCTTGCCTTCTGATGTCGGATTGCCCTAGCCACCTGGTCTGACTCCATGAAAGAACACTGTGGCCCTTGAGTTGTTGAATCTTCAGTGAGAGAGATGCCATCATATAGAGTAATGATGTGGAGCGGGTCTTTGTATCATTTGTAAAAAGACTGCATGTGGGAGTGGAAATGACTGTAACTTGTGGGATGGATATGGCTTAAAGAATTTTTAAAAAGGACTTGCATTTATATAGCCCCTTTCAAACCATGTCTCAAAAGGGCATTACAGCCCTTGAAGTACTTTTGAAATTGAGCTCTTTCATAATGTAGGAAATGTGGCAGCCAATTTACACATAGTAAGGTCCCATAAACAGCAATGTGGTAATGGCCAGAGGATCTGTTTTTTTATGATGTTGATTGAGGGGAATAGATTAGTCATGGATAGACTCTACTCACTAGTACTTCATTACAAACTGAAATGGTGTAGGACCCTGCTTAAATAGGTGACCACAGCAGGCCAGATATTCGCAGAAATAGAGAGATGCACTAAACAGGAGTGTAAGAAATTAATAAGTGGTAAACAAGGAAATGGCAGGCACTTTGAACGAATATTTTGTATCCGTCTTCATAGCATAAGACCTTAAAAGCATCCCAATAATAGTACAGAATCAGGGGGCAAAAAAGGAGTGAGCAACTATAAACGATTGCCAGCACTACAGAAGAGGTAGCAGGCAAAATTATGGACTAATGGCTGTCAGGCTGCCAGACCTGATAACATACCTTCTAGAATCTTAAAAGAAGTGGCTGGAGAGATAGTGGATGCATTGGTTGTAATCTTACAAAATTCCCTAGATTCTGCAAAGGCCCCAGCGGGTTGGAAAATTAGAAATGTAACACCATCTGGAGGGAAACAGAAAGCAGGAAACTATAGTCCAGATGAATCCCTACCAAGAGCAGCCGACCGAGGCCTGCTCCCCCACCCTATTCCCATAACCCCACCTAACCTACACATTTTTGGACTGTGGCAGGAAACCGCAGCACCTGAAGGAAACCCAGGCAGACACAGGGAGAATGTGCAAACTCCACACAGTTACCCAAAATGAGAATCGAACCCGTGTCCCTGGTGCTGTGAGGCTGCGGTGCTAACCACTGTGCTACTGTGCCGCCGGTTTGTCGAATGTCATCCATTATTAAAAGAAATAGTAGCAGGACATTTAGACAATCAGGCAGAGTTGACATGGTTATGTGAAAGGAAATGGTGTTGAACACATTTGTTAATCTTTGAAGATGAAACGAGCAGGAGGGATAAATGGTAAACCAGTAGGTATGGTGCATTTGGATTTCCAGAAAGCACACAATAAGCTGCCACATAAAAGGTTACTGCAACGAGATAGGTCATCGTGTTGGGGGTGATATCTTAGCATGGATGGGGGGAAATGGTTAAATAACGGAAAACAGAGTTGGGGTAAACGGTTCATTTTCAAATTGGCAAACTGCAGCTATTGGAGTGCCACAGGGATCAGTGTTGGGGCCTCAAACATTTCCAGTCTGTATTAATAACTTGGACGAAGGGACCCAGAGGATTATAGCTGAATTTGCTGACAATACAAAGATAGATGAGGAAGCAAGTTATGAGGAGGATAAAAGTCAAAGGGATCTAAATAAGTTAAGTGCGTGGGCAAAGATATTGGCAGTTGGAATGTGGGCGACATGGTGACACAGTGGTTATTACTACTGCCTCACAGCTCCAGGACCTGCATTCAATTCCTGGCTTGGGTCACTGTCTGTGCGGAGTCTGCACGTTCTCCTCATGTCTGCGTGGGTTTCCTCCGGGTGCTCGGATTTCCTCCCACAAGTCCTGAAAGACGTGCTGTGAGGTGAATTGGACATTCTGAATTCTCACTCAGTGTACCCGACCAGGTGCTGGAGTGTGGGGACTGGGGGATTTTCACAGTAACTTCATTGCAGGGTTAATGTAAGCCTACTTGTGACATGAATAAAGATTATTATTATTATGAGGAAAAATGTGAGGCTGTCCACTTCGGAAGTAAGAACAGGAAAGCAAAATATTATTTAAATTGAGACTGACCGCAGACTGCTGGGTGTCCTTGTACATAAATCACAAAAATGTTAGCAAGCAGGTACGGCAAGTATTTAGGAAGTCAAATTGAATGGTCTTGATTGCAAGAGGGCGAGTATAAAAGTAACAAGCCTTTTGAACAGGGAATTGGTGAGATCATATGTACAGTTTTGGTCTTTTTAAAAAATGTTTCTATTAGGGTTTTTCTTTTTATACATAACAAGGATAAAAATAAACATACGCAAATCTATATACATCAGTTACAATTTACAAGTGTCCAGCATTTGAATTGACATCCTAACCCCAACTCCTCCTACTTCCCCGAGACTCCCTCCCCTTCTTGCTATTTGGTGTGTTTTCTATGTTCGCTGGTTCATCAGTCCTGAACATACTGGGATGGCGTAGTGATACATAGTTACATTGTGTGAAGTTATTCTTATTTAGTTGCTTGCATTTTCTTCTTCAGGGAAGAATATATTCGCATTGAAGGCTGTTGAGGGAAAGTTCACGAGATTGGTTTTGGGAGATGAAGGAATTATCCAACTAAGAAAGGTTAACAACATTGATACTGATTGGAGTTTAGAAGACTGGAGAGGTGATCTTATTGAAACACTAAACATTCTGAGGGGGTGGGTGTGACACGGTACATTATGAGAGGATGTCGCCCCTTGTGGGGGAATCTAAGACTAAGGGATAAAGTTTCAGAATAAGTGATCTTCCATTTAAGGAGGTGGGGATAAGGAGGAATTCTTTCTCTCAGAGTACGCTGAAACTTTGGAATTCTCTACCCCAGAGAACTGTGGAAGCTGAGCCATTGAACATATTCAAGGTTGAGAGAGACAACTTTTGAATCATAGGGGAGTCAAGGGTTATGGGGCACAGGCTAGAGAGGTGTGTTTAGGCCTAGATCAGATAAGCCATGATTTATTGAATGGGGGAGCAGGTTCTGGGGGGGCTGAATGGCCTACTCATGCTCCTATTCCTTATGCTTATGTTCATTTTCCACCTATTTCCCTCTTCCTGCTGATTCTGAAAATAGTGTTTCTTGTACTTTTTAAGAAACGGAATAGATCAATGAATAGAAATGAATAGATGACTGAAACCTTTTCTGCGTTCATCTGAAGATCCATCTTCACGCTGGATGGTAGATTTCTTCATCAACCCAATAGGCTCCTGGAATAGCAACACATTCCATTTTACATTGCATGCCTTCTAAAGCAGCACCTCCATTATCTGGTTTGAGCCTCACTTGGACTTCATTCATATCCGGGCTCAAAATGATTAGTATTCATGATCTGTCAGTTCTGTGTCACGAGCACGCCCCAACTCAAGTCTCACTGATGGGTTTCTTGAGATACTTACTGGGGAAGTGGGGCCAAGGTGGTTTTACCATTGCTGCCCTCATCGGTTTTATTTCCTACTAGTTAGACTGCAACCAAGAACTTAAGAGTCCCACTTACATAAGCAATGGATAGTGTCAGTGGGTATCTTCACTCATTGGTTTGAAGTGCTCTCACTGGATATTAATCCAGTATTGGAACCAGTGCTCCAGTCTCTACCTGTGAGGACTGTCTGGACTGGATCAGAAACCAACCTTTCTGAATCAGTAGTTGGAACACTACCCCTGTCTGGATGTGAGTATCTCACTGAGATGTCAATACAGTTTTTATAATCCACTTTGTAGTCGGAATATGCCCAGGCTATCTGGAATGGGCCGTACCCTTTGTCTTTTGACTCAGAAGTGGAAATGCTATCACTGAGCCAAAGGTTCACTCCTAACATTCATGATAATTTACCCCAAACAGCAATCTCAACATGTCATTCTAGCTTTCCCCAGATGATGGAGTTTCTGAGCTGCAGGAGTAAAGGTTGGGAGGGTAGGTGATTCAAGTCTCCAAAATGTTGAGACATGTGAGACAATAAGCTTGAATCTTACTAGTTAGCTGAATTGAACCAACACAGCAGTTGGGGCACTACCTTTAGTTTCAAGGCACTAGATTAGTCAGGTTCCAGCTTCTCAACAATATGTTGGACATCAGGCAAGGACAGAATCAGGCAACCTTCCACAGTCCTTGGTTACACTCCTGATAACTTGTTTGGGGGAGGACTCGG
This sequence comes from Scyliorhinus canicula, assembly GCF_902713615.1. Classification (NCBI taxonomy): domain Eukaryota; kingdom Metazoa; phylum Chordata; class Chondrichthyes; order Carcharhiniformes; family Scyliorhinidae; genus Scyliorhinus; species Scyliorhinus canicula. Next base: position 70,631,167 of record NC_052158.1, on the reverse strand, counting down.
GGTTGGTGCCTGTGGAGCATTAGTGCAGTGAAGGAGACACTGGGTGGCTGGAAAGGAAGTAAAGTAACAACGGCTAACATTAACCTCTAACATTGCCTGCCTGCCTCACCACTAACTTCTGCCATCAATATTCACGCCACCTTCATTCACCAGCTCATTGGAACTTCTGCTGATGAAATCCTACTCACGTCAAAATGCAGAGATGTCAAGGATGAAAAGTATGCCAAGGTGAAAGGATAAATAGCTGCCTGGTGGTCGATGGTCATTTGTCTACGATCATGTCTATCAGCCCCTGCACTGCCTCCGTGTTGTCAGACAGCTGTACAACATCTTTTCTTGAACGAGGTACACGTCCATCAATTAGTCTTGGGAAGTATAGCCCCCTTCCCAGTATCAATCTGCTACCTTGCCACTGACTCCATTCTAAATTATCTCGGACTTTCAGTTTCCTTGGCCTGTTTTGTGTTCATTTTCAAGGTGGCATTGTAAGGGCAGCTACCTCGTGCCAGAGTGGTTAGCACGATTGCTTCACAGTGCAAGGGACCCCGGTTCAATTCCCGGCTTGGGTCATTGTCTGTGCAGAGTCTGCACGCTCTCCCCATGCCTGCGTGGGTTTCCTCTGGGTGCTCCGGATACATTGTTCAGGGCTCTCTGCAGTGCAGAAATGTGGTGACAAGAACTGCTCTGTACACTAGGGGAGCAATTTACTTGAATGAGCACAGAGTCCCATAGCATGAGCAATTAGCCAGGTGTTTCCCAGTGCTCGGAACGGTGAGAAGCATCACGCTATCGAACGGCTATTTGGGTAGATCAGAGGCCGCTCTTAGTCCCGTTTTCTGCACTGAGGAATTCCGTTTGCTGGAACTCCTCGGTGCAGGGAGATATCGGGACGCCATTTTTAAATGGTGTCCTGATCTGTCGACCCTTGCCAACGCAATCCTCGCACCCCCCCCCCCCCCCCCCCCCCCCCCCCGGCTCCCCTATAAGGCGGTCCTCACCTCAGCTCACTCCTCCCCCACCACCGGACACCCTCAGGCCAATCCCGTTGCGTGAAAAATGTCAGCTTGGCACCTTAGCAGTGCACGTAATAATTCTGTTTGGCTCCTCTCTACTGTGTAGCTACAACCTACTTTGCTTCCAAAGAAAACACTGAAGTCATGGATTTCTTACCTCAGCACATGCTGCTTTGACTTTCCTCTTCTTGGTTGGACTCTCACACATCAAATATTTCATCTGCAAATTAAAGAATATGGTCAATAAAAAGGGACATTTCCAATTGTACCCGTTATGTAAAACACGTTTCTATCTGTCCACTCATATTCAGGAAAAAGAGCAACAGTAAAACGGGACTGAAAGGCTAAGCTGTAAACATTTCTAGTATACCGAACACCTAAATCAGGCAAGGCATAGGCGAGATAAAAAATAAAGCTCCTTCTACACTGTTCCACCAAACATCTTCAGGTCAGGTGCAGCATTGCTAGATACAGAAATATGTTAAGCAGAGGTAGGACAGCAGTGGAAAATATTTGAAACTGTGATCATTACAGTTCAGGAGAAAAATAATGTTCTAAAAAGTGGGAACAAACTAAATACGAATATAAGACCATAAAAAGATGAGGGTAAAATGGATACTGAAGAAAGAGGCTTACAATAAGTAAGTTTCCAGACAATAATGCAGAGGAATTTTCTTGTCTTGTCTTGACCTTCATCCGTCCTTGCTCTGATGGTTGGCCAGTAACTTCATTGAAGCCTACTCGTGACAATAAGCGATTTTCATTTCATTTCATTCACTATGAACAATCATTCGCTGCTGTCTTCACTGGCAGTCTCATGGAGAGGCCAGTCCAGGCTCTGATATTATTCGTACATGCCATCTTGGGTCTTCCATGTGTACATTTGCCTCACTTGCCCAAAATATGATCTACTTGGGTATCACTGCCTTGGATACATTCCCCCGAACAGCAGCTTTCTCAAGTACCCATTTCTTTGTCTGTTTGGCAATCCACGAGATATGCAATATCCTCCCACATCCTTTCATTTCAAATGCTCTTTTTTAATATAAATTTAGAGTACCCAATTCATTTTTTTCCAATTAAGGGCAATTTAGTGGGGCCAATCCACCTAGCCTGCACATCTTTGGGTTGTGGGGGCAAAACCCACCCAAACACGGGGAGAATGTGCAAAATCCACACGGACAGTGACCCAGAGCCGGGATCGAACCTGGGACCTCGGCGCCGTGAGGCAAGAGGGCTAATCCACTGCACCACCGTGCTACCCCAAATGCCTTTTTTCAAGCCTCATCACCCTTCTTGAATGTCCAGATTTCAGAGCCTTTCATCATCATCAGGCAGGCAAGAGCTCTCAAAAGAAGACTTTCCATTGATGTGTCTGCTCCATAAAGTGAGTTCACAGCGTTGTGACCCCCTGTTGAGTCAAGCCCAAAAGTCTTTGCTGGACCCTGCATCTTGCACGATGGGCAACCCAAGACAGTGGAAAGTATTAACCTCTTCATGATGAACTCCATTAATCAAAATATTGCCGCTCTTTCCAGCCATCTCCATCACTTTTGTCTTATCAACATTGACCGGGAGGCTGAATTTCCGGTTAATTTGGTCAAGATGCTCCACCGCCTCCTGTAGGGCACAGCACGGTAGCATAGTGGTCAGCACTATGGCTTCATAGTGCCAGGGTCCCAGGTTAGATTCCTGCTTGGGTCACTGTCTGTGCGGAGTCCGTACGTTCTTCCCGTGTCTGCGTGGGTTTCCTCCGGGTGCTCTGGTTTCCTCCCACAGTCCAAAGATGTGCAGGTTAGGTGGATTGGCCATGCTAAATTGCCCTTAGGTTAGATGGGATTGCAGGGTTACGGGGATAGGGTGGGTGTGGGCTTAACTGGGGTGCTCTTTCCAAGAGCCGGTGCAGACTTGATGGGCTGAATGGCCTCCTTCTGCACTGTAAATTCTATGAGATTCTATGAGCTCCATCACCAAGTTAGCGAACAGAATGTCATTCACATGTCGAAGACTCAAAAACATTCCCCCTGCCAATCTGTATCCTACCTTTATATCCAACATGAGTCTCTCTCAACTATTTCTGCTAGAATGTTGATCAAATATGGTGGAGAAGAGAAACCCAGTCTTAACATCCTTTTTGACTCTGAACCAACCTATTAGGGTGCCAGTAACTCTGACCCTAGCCCATTGCTTATGATAGAGCTTAGCTAGCAAGTCCATTAAGTATGGTCTAATACAGGTTTCACAAAGTATGGGTCATGACCTGTGGATGCGTTATGGGCTGGTTTTGGGAGGGTTGTGGAGCAACCGGTAGCGCCATTCCAGCGGTGATCCCGATTGAGGGAGAAGTGCCCAATGTCTGCTACCGACTTTTACATCGAGAATGGTGGCAACTGCCGCCTTTTAAATGAAATAAATGAGGCTGTGTGGAGTCTTCCGGCCAGAGACAGCAGCAGAGAGCAGGTCATGCACCCTGCACGCACACTTAATATCAAGTGCCCTCCATGTACATGCTTTTGGCGCCAAATTGCAGAGCAGAGGTGCTTTCATTTTCTAGCTGCTGGCAAGAAGACTGTGAAGATGGATCATTTTCTTAAAAGTAAGAGACAGCCAGAGACTCAAATAGCCAGTGTACCTATTGGCCAGTATCTTACAACAGAATCTGCTGGAGATAGCTGCTCAAGAGAGTGCAGGGCAGATTGGAGCAGTGCTAGTGTTAGCTATGTACAGTGCTCCATGGCCTCTGGTTAACAGCCTACAAAGAAGAAACTTAACTCGGGAATAAAGCAGTATAAAGATGATTTTGTGAGGTTTGGTTTTGCCAATTGTCCAAGGCAAATATGGATACAAAGGCCATGTGTGTTATATGCAGAGTAGCACTGGCAAATGAGAGAAGTTTCAGATTTTGAGAAAGAAATGGTGGGTAAAAAATTCCTTTTGAGGTTAAGAACCCAGAGTCACTTCTTAACTTAGAGCTGACACCAAATTAAAAGATGACACTGCTATACCTGACCTGTGATACCACATTAAAAACATGGCAAAGGCCCATGAGGATGTCAGCATTCTGGAGCACTATCTCCTAGAAGTATCCAGTGCTGAGTAAAACAAGCATTTTGTTGCTATTGCCTTTCACGATGACCTACATGTGCAAGGTTGGATTTTTACGTTTTCAGAAGGATGAAGACGACACAAAGGAACTGGCTGAAGTCTGCACCAGATATGCATCCTTATTTGCTTGGCACAACTGACAAAACCAAACAACAAGAAATCATCTTTATACTGCTTTATTCCAGAGTTAAGTTTCTTCTTTGTAAGCTGTTAACCAGAGGTCCTGATCACCTGATATGCACATTGCCCTCTCCTCCATTAAACCTAATTCAAGTGAGATTCACCTGATATGTACATTGCCCTCTCCTCCATTAAACCTAATTCAAGTGAGATTGTGAGGACCAAGCAGGCTCCCTTTTTGCATTAAAGATAACTGAATGTGGCGTGTGTCGTGAAGGTCGGCCGATGTGGGTTGCAAAGGTTGGCCGGTGCATGTCCCGAAAGTTGGTCACTTGGCAAAAGTATGACCTGGGAAAACATGTTTGAAAAACAATGGTCTATCATTAATAACCAGAGTTTCTCCTGTGAGATTGGCATGATGGCCCAGTAGGGCAACATGGTGGTATAGTGGTTAGCATTGCTGCCTCACAGCACCAGGGACCCAGGTTCAATTCCTGCTTTAAGTGGTTGTGTGGAGTTTGAAATTTCTCCCATGTCTGTCTGGGTTTCCTCCGGTGCTCCGGTTTCCTCCCACAGTCAAAGGATGTTCAGATTAGGTGGATTGGTCATGATAAATTTACCCTTTAGTGTCCAGGGATGTGCATGTTAAGTGGGGTTATTAGGATAGGGCAGTGGAGTGGGCCTGGGTAGGGTGCTCTTTCAAAGGTTCGGTGCAGACTTGATGGGCAGAATGGTCTCTTCTTTACAGTAGCAATTCTATGGAACGCCTTCTTAAAATCAATGAAGCACACATAAAATGGATGCTTATGTTTTTGGACTTTGCCCATTATGATTCTAGGATTAGTGATTTGGGCCAAGACTTTTAAGGTGGCAGGAGTCACCTTCCCACCACCCAAGGATTCCTCTCCAATACTGCCTCCTCTGCAGCCACTGCCTTGGTGGATTGAGTTTGCGCATATTGCAAGATGTTAGTGAAGAGATAGCACTGCCACAATTCAGCAGTGAGGAAGCAGTACAGCCAGAGGACTTGTGGATTATTCCAAAACTTTAAAAGTACATGTCTAGGGAACTACAAACGTTAGTAGGAGGAAAGTTTAGTTGCAACAAAGTGTCCATTGTTTGTGCCCACTTTCAAGTTATTGGCAAAGATGCCCAAGAATACTGAATCCGAGGTATTGTGTTCAACCTCCCAGATTGTTTCTGAATAAACATTTTTGAACTGCTGGAGTTGATTTAATATTAAACAAATGTGTGGAAAATAGTATATATATAAAAAATAAGTCACCATTTTGACAAGTGAGCAGCAGGAACTAATCCCAGATCACTTGCTCCTTCCTGTGGGAATATGTGTTTTCCACAAGGAGAGAGCAGCATATGGAAGGAATTTGTGCAATTTGAAATTTACTTCCTCTGTCCTTGCTTGTTATTGTACATGGATTGTGATGGAGCAGGAAGCAAATTCAATTTTTTGTGTTTCTCTGCTTGGTTCTGAATTGTAGAAAGAAGGTTACTTCATTATAATCTTTTTTTTATTGAATCTCAGCTATTCAGACCCAAATCAAGCAGTATAATTATGCTTTCAGTTCTCCATTTGAACTGCTGTTAAGAATTTGAGTGGAAACAACTGATCTTTTGCTGGACCTTCCCATTAATGGCTGCTTCGGTTTAGTGGGGACACAGGGGAAGGGGGTCAACAGAAAAAAATCTAGATTGATGCAGTTTTAAAGAAAGCTAAGAAGTAAAATCTGAGAGACACCAGTAAAGCTACCGATAGCTCCCTTTGCACCATATTAAGTTGCCATTTCTAGTGGACACTTCCTTGTTACTGGAGTATGTTAGAGCACACACATCCGATTTCTCTGACACAAAACAACTTATTTTCTGGGGTCTTAAAAGGGGTATTGTGACCATTTGGGTAGGGCAAAAGTAAAACTCTTCAGATGAAACTTTAAAGCGAGTTCCTGCCCATCTGTTCCATCAGGTGGATGTTCAAGATCCCTTGGATCAATTTCGCAGAGTTCTTCCCAGTGTCTTGGCCAACATTCGTCCCTCAACAAACACCACTCAGCAAAATCTGGTAGTTATCACATTGCAGTTTGTGGAACCTTGCTGGATAGACATTTCCTGCATTGCAGCAGTACTAAGCAGCACTTAGTAAAATTGGCTGTAAAGAGATTCTGAAATCGTGAAAGGTGCTCTATAAGCGAATGTCTTTTCTTCATTTCATATTCACTCTTCCCAAGCTGGATAAAGAATGAATTAGATACATAGCAAAGCTCCATTTAGGCCATAATATTAAGCATTATCAGGGCAGTAAGGCAGTGATTAGAAACAGAATAAAGACATTTCTGTCCTCCTTATTTTTTTTTTTCAATTAGAACAGTACAGCACAGAACAGGCCCTTCGGCCCTCAATGTTGTGCCGAGCAATGATCACCCTACTCAAGCCCACGTATCCACCCTATACCAGTAACCCAACAACCCCCATTAACATTATTTTTTAGGACACTAAGGGCAATTTAGCCTGGCCAATCCACCTAACCCGCACATCTTTGGACTGTGGGAGGAAACCGGAGCACCCGGAGGAAACCCACGCACACACGGGGAGGACGTGCAGTCTCCGCACAGACAGTGACCCAGCCGGGAATCGAACCTGGGACCCTGGAGCTGTGAAGCATTGATGCTAACCACCATGCTACCATGCTGCCCTTACTCCCCACTTTCAGCATGACAAGTTTATCCTGGTATGCTTTGGCTGTAATGAATGAGATTTTGCACACATGGCCAGCATTAACATGTCGGAAAATGTAACACAGGATGTACCTCCAACAACTTGGACAGACGATAGCCTTTGCATTGGATACTGACTTTCCAATTTTTACTTCTCTCTCGGCCACCAGCCACTTCAAATTCACATGGTGTGTACCAGTCATCCTTGTATTTTATACATGCTGTCCTACTTCCTAAATAAACAGAGATCAGGTGGGACATATAAGAAGAGGAACATTACACAGAATAATAACAGAGAACAGCACAGAATCATTGCATAACATAAGCAGACAGGGTTGAAACATTATGGACAAGAGTAATAATAGAAGCACAAAAATATTATACCACACATAGTGGGAGGGGTGCGGGAGATGGGGACAAAGTGGTAATGTCACCTGATGAGTAATATAGCAGCCCAGGTTAATGCCCTGGGGGTCAGGGGTCAAAACAACTGGAGAATTTCAAATTCAATTAATTAATACATTAAAAAATCCGGAATTAAAACCTGGTCTCAGTAATAGTGCCATGAAACTATCATCTAATCCAGTGTAACCCAAAAGTTACAGAATAGTGGTGAATTTCATTCACTGCTCATTAAAGCAAAGTTCCACAATCAAATGGTGTGTTTTACCTGCAAAATAACCAGCAGGACTAAGGCCCAGTTCATTCACTGCGAGGCATTAAAGGTTCATCCAGAAGATGTGAATGACGTTATGTAAATAAAAGCTCTTTTATTCCTGATGTGACATTGAACTGTTTAGAGGAGGCCATGTGAAGGAAAACATGTGAAGATGTAAGACCAACCGGAAAACATGGTGGGCTGCTATACTTTGCCAAAACCTCATTTGGTCCCCCGGTGAGGATAAGAGCGTGGTTGAATGATTGCAGGCAGCACGGGAACATAGTATGTTGCTTCACAGCTCCAGGGTCCCAGGTTTGATTCCCAGCTTGGGTCACTGTCTGTGCGGAATCTGCACGTTCTCCCCGTGTCTGCGTGGGTTTCCTCCGGGTGCTCCGGTTTCCTCCCAGAGTCCAAAAACGTGCAGGTTAGGTGGATTGGCCATGCTTAATTGCCCTTAAGAGTCCAAAAAGGTTAGTTGGGATTATTGGATTACGGGGATAGGTTAGAAGAGTGGGTTTAAATGGGGTGCTCTTTCCAAGAGCTGGTGCAGACTTGATGGGCCGAATGGCGTCCTTCTGCACTGTAAATTATATGATTCTATGATTGCGGACTTGAGGTCCAACAGGAGAGTGTTGATGATACCAAAGGCTGAAGTAACTGAGGCGAAAGTGGTTGGCAAACACCCAAAATAAGACATAAATACCAAGTGCTAGTTGTGTCTTGTCCAGCAGTCCGGTGATGTCACCACACGAGACTGGCAGTAGGTTGGAGTCAAAATCATCTTTGCCTAGCGGAGGAGGCGGCTTTCTGGTTTTCATCTCATTTGGTTTGCCATCTTTTTTTGCCTGTTGCAGTTCCACATTCCTTTTCCCTAAGCAGAAAAGATAATAACTGGAAATGTGAAACAAGACAAATAGAATTACACAGAATACCAGCAAAGAAAGATCCCAACAAACCTGTAACAGTCTTTTCCACACTTAAGTCAATTAGTTTATTCCAAATCTCTCACTTTAAAATGTCAAAAACATCTAACGTCACCAGCCCCTCATTAAGAGTAAAGGTTTTTGACCTCGGATGAGACACTAGTGATTCCACACTGCACTGGCACTGCTTCCTGTGATGACTGGGGTACATGTACCAACCCTGCAAAATTATCATCGATGACATCCTAGTCTAGGGTTGTACAATGCAAGAAAATGATGCACGTATTCATCTCATCTTCGACAGAATCAGGACCACACAGCTGAAGCTCAACCGTGCTAAATGGAGATTCAGGGTCATTTACTCACAGCTGATGATGAAAAGCCAGATCCGGACAGGACCACAGCTATTTGAAAATGAAATGAAAAAATGAAAATTGCTTATTGCCACAAGTAGGCTTCAAATGAAGTTACTGTGAAAAGCCCCTAGTTGCCACATTCCGGCGCCTGTTCGGGGAGGACGGTACAGGAATTCTATGTATTCTATTTGACAGGTGGCCAACCGTGGACAAGCATGCTTTACAGTGTTTCCTTTGTCTGACAAGTTATCTATCGAAGTTCATTCAGTGTCACTGTTAGGTTACTGGACCTTTTTGATAGCTCCTCCACTAAGGTATTGAATGGTTCTGGCAAGAGCACCACACAATGATCTTCAACAGACTGAAATGCATTCTCAAGCCAATTGGTGCTACAATACATTGACGTTCGAGTACATAGAATTTACAGTGCAGAAGGAGACCATTCGGTCCATCGAGTCTGTACTTGGAAAGATCACCCTCCCTAAGGCCACACCTCCACCCTATCCCCATAACCCAGTAACCCCATCAAACCTTTTTTTTGGACACTAAGTGCAATTTAGCATGGCCAATCCACCTAACCTGCACATCTTTAGGCTGTGGGAGGAAACCGGAGCACCCGGAGGAAATCCATGCAGACACGGGAGAACTCCACACAGACAGTTACCCAAGGCAGGAATCGAACCTGGGATCCTGGAGCTGTGTACTTATATCAGCAGACACCTCCCACACAGACTTAACGCAATTGGAATCCAGACCAATAGCCTTTGCATCATTGACGCTGAGCTCATTATGCACAAATCGATAAGGAACTCCTTGCTCTCGTCTTTGCTGGACAGAAATTTCATGACTTCATATATGGTCGTCCTGCAACCATAGAAACTGATCATCAGCCTCATAACTATCCTAAAAAGTATTTTTGCACAGTCTACATGGCTGCAGTACATGATGCTAAAGTTATAACACGACAACCTCAGCATCGGCTACAATTGGGATAAGAAATTGCCCTTTCCAGAGCCTTCTTACCCACTGCAGACAGGCAGATTATAGGAAGGACAAAGACATCATGGCTATAGAAATTCTGTCCTCTTGTAGAATCCAGGAAGTCAAAGATGCCTTACAGGCAGACATCACATGCAGACCACTGCACAACATCGTTTTGAGGGACTGGCCTGAGTCCTTAAGGGAGCTTCCCCATGGGCTCTGCACATTGTTCGCCATCAGAGATGAACAAACAGTACCAGACGGTCTGAAATGGCATGGCCAGCTTCTCTCCAGAGACACTGCATCCAGCACCAGTGCACCCTGGGTCGAATGTAACCATATACAGTGCCAAGGAATCACTGTACTGGCCCTCCATGTACACCGGCATAGATAGTGAAGTCTCCAGATGTGCACCATGCAGTGCACTCCAGCCACATCAAACGAAAGATCCGTTACCCCTACATGGGGCAGCACGGTGGAAAAGTGGTTAGCACGCATGCCTCACAGCTCCAGGAGCAAGGGTTCAATTTTGGCCTCTGGTGACTGGGTGGAGTTTGCACTTTCTTCCCGTGTCTGCGTGGGTTTCCTCCGGGCGCTCCGGTTTCCTCCCAAAATCCAAAGGTGTGCAGGTTAGGTGGATTGGCCATGCTACATTGCTCCTTAATGTCCAAAAGGTTAGGTGGGGTTACTGGGTTATGGAGATAGGCGGGATCGGGAGGGTGGAGGTGTGGCCTTAAGTAGGGTGATCTTTCCAAGGGCTGGTGCAGATTCGATGGGCCGCATGGTCTTCTTCTGCACTGTAAATTCTATGAAGTTCTATGATTCTATGAGGTCCCAGATCTCCAATGGTTATTCATGATGGTTGATATTTTTGATAAACAACATTTGGTCTCAGTCGATTTGCATTCTAGGTGGTTTGAATTGGACTGCCTGCCAAACACAATGAGTAAAACAGTCATCGTTAATCTCGAGACACTTTTCCACAGCCTCGGAGACAAATGACAGACGACACTCACCAATTTGTCTCCACTGAGTTTAGAAAGATTGTACACACAAGGGACATTGAACATATTACAAGCAGCTGCTATACCCACAGTCCAGAGGTGTGGCAGAACAGGCGGTAAGCTCAGCCAAGCATCTTCTAAAGCAATGTGCCCAGGATCTCACAGATTACTACGCTGTACCCCTCAGCCTGTGAAACATGCCACAACGGGGTTTGCCCGTGTTAGCAGGGCAACTATTCTCCAGGAGCATCAAGACCACAATTCCTACTGCCAAAGACGCTTTTTAGCCAAAACTCAAAACCAATGTGAGTGGTGTCCTCATGAAACTCCAATTAAGAGGGAAAAGGCACCTAGAATATAATGCCCACAGACCCAGTCCTCTGATACCTGGTCAGACAGTCAGGATCCAGATCACACGTCCTACAACACGTTGGCGATGGTACACAGCCATGCTCCACAGCCAAATTTATGTGGCTGCCTCAGACAGTACTCACCATATGAAACTGGCGTCACAATGCTACAGGTATTGGAATGAGAAGCAGCAGAAGCCAGAGCGAACCGGCCATTCAGCCTACAACACAGGCCCCCTACAGTGGAAATGGAGGGCCCTCCAGAGACCTATGCAACAAGTCCTGCACCCACTAGGTACATAAATGGAGCACCCCAGGCCATTCATGCTGCGAACACTATCTCGAGAACATCTAGAGCACAGACAACTGGCACAACGACATTCACAGGGCGTATGACCAAACCAAACACACGGTTCCAGGACTATGTGATGAATTAGTCTAAAACTGGCCATGGCCTTCCTTAATAAAACAACAGAATGCAGTTGGAGGGGGTGGGAGACGCGATGGGCTATGCACCAGATGCATACTGCCCAATCCGTTTCTCAACTTTTGTAATTAGTTATGTATTGTTAGCCTGTTCAATTTGTTGGTTATAAAAAAGTTTACACATAAGTGACTGTCCACACACCCTGTTACATTACAGTACCACCTTTGTCCCAACTTAAATGGGGAAGATGTAGACCAAGTGGTCACAAGACGATGTTATGATGCGGTTACTTAAGAGGTCACGTGATGGATGGACTGGAGTTCTCCCCGGAGCACGGACAGAGTATAAGCATGGAGTAGCTGCTCAGCTTGTGAATAAAGTATTGTTTGTTATAAGCCCTTGATCACCAGACTTTGGGAACCCAGCACTTCTACAGAGTGAGTTACAGAATGTGAGACCGAGGGAGTCATTTTGATTTCCCACTGGCATGGAGTGCCCTTTATAGAAATGTCAAATTTACACTCTTATAGCATTAACCTAAAAATTAATCCAAAATTTACAAATAATGACAGAGATAGATATAGAAGGCCGAGAGTTTACGTGTGGAGCGAGGGCCTTGTGAGAAGGCTGGCTGCTCACAGTTTGGGTCTGTGCTGCATTCTGGGATTTGCTCTTCGACGTCCTTCTGAGTTCTCCCACTGACTGAATGATCGGCACATTCTTCATCAGGATACTTTCTCTTCCCTGTTACACATAATCCAGTCTTCACAACAGGTACATCTTTGCCAAGATCTGTTGATGGGCAAGAGGAAATATTCGTCAGTGCATTGGAATAAACAGGACAAGACAAAGAATTACTCCCTCGTTTACTCAGGCACCGAGTCAAAAAGTAAAATATATTATTCACTGCCAGAATTCCTAAATTAACTTTCTTCATCCAGCTGCTTAAAATGACTGAAACCAGCAGCCTTGATCACTTCCTGTCAGACTATTAATTTGAAAATCCTTCCACTGCTTCACAATCTTCTACAAGGGAAGAGTGTGAACATACATAAACAGCAACTACCTCCCTGGGCACCCTATTCCAAATATCTGTGAATAGGTTATACCTTAACTGTCCATACACACTTTCTCAATGTCCAGTGCATCTCACCAATTGTCTTTCTAAGCACCATAGTAAATAATCACACAGGATCCAAACTGGGATGGCTGGTTCGTGATGCAGAGCAACGCCAAACAGCACTGGCTTAATTTGCGTAATGGCTGAGGTTACACATGAAGGCCTCGTCTTCCAAACCTTGCCTCTTGCCTGAGGTGTGGTGACCCTCAGATTAAATAGACACCAGTCAGCTCTCAAAAGAGGGGAGAGCAACCTATGGTCCTCTGGTGACATTTACATTTTTACTCCAAAGGACTTCAACTAACTCAATACGATCCTCGCCCAAATCTTCTCAACTGCAAATGATGCTCAGTTCTACAGTCTCCCAGTGTACAATTTATGATAAGATTCGGCATAACATCATTCTATATCTCATCAGTATCAGAAGAATGAACAGATTGTCTGAAATGCCACTCTTGGGTGTTTGACACTCCCAGATCAGGTACAGCATGGGTGAAATATAGAATGAAGCTTGCTCTACACGAGGCCGTGTCCAAGGCCAAGCTCCACCCCCTTCAGCCTAGAGAGAGCCAGAGTGATGCCAGACATATCAATCCCCTATGATCTCACCTTCCCAACAGCAATGACTCGATGTTCTGGGTATCGAAAGTACAAACAGGCGAATTCTGATAACGAAAGATTCTGATTGATATGAATGAAATGAAATAAAAATCGCTTATTGTCACAAGTAAGCTTCATCCTAGGATATAGGATGATACTTCGGAAACTGTTCCTGTTTAATCACTCATTCAGCAGTTATAATAATAATATCTGTCACAAGTAGGCTTACATTACCACAGCAATGAAGTTACTGTGAAAAGCCCCTAGTCACCACATTCCGGCACCTGTTCGGGTACACAGAGGGAGAATTAAGAATTCTCAGCCAGTACTTGAATTGAACCCACGCTGCTGGCCTTGTTCTGCATTACAAACCAGCTGTCTCACAGCACAAAACAGAGAGAAAATGAAACACAGATGGCAAGATCTGTGTGTGCAATTTGACAAGGAATCTGGGCTATACAATCAGAACCAGACAAATTTTAGCACAAAAGGAACTTAGTCAAACCCATCACAGGTGTACCATACTCATCATTATTTTGATTATTCAAATCTTCCTATAAACCTTTTTCGGGTTCGGCAGCCATTGGAGAGATGCATTCCATCGTCAAATAACAAGGAAAATATTGCTTCTTAACTGCAGTATTAACCAGAAGGTATAAAATGAAAAAATAACTTTCTGGAAACACACCGGGGGCAATCATCAAGCAAAATAATAATGGGTTGCTTCAGATGGAAACATGGACGGGATTCTCTAATCCGATGGCAGAGTGTCCACACCATCATAAACAACGTCGCCGGAGGCCAGCATGGCATTGGAGCATTTCATGCCGCTCCAGCTGCTGATCCTGGCATGAACTGTGCGCCGCGGGATCCGCGCATGTGCAGTTGCGCCGGCACCAATGAGGACATGTGCAGAGGCCTCCTTCAATGCGCCGTCCCCAATGCAACATGGCGCAGGACTACAGGGGCCGGCGGGTAGGGAAGAAGGCCCCCAGCGGAGAATTGCGATCCGGTGTCAGGGCAGCGCAGCCCGTTCGCGGGGATTCTCCGGCCCGGCCCAGGGCTGGGAGAATCCCGCCCTGGATGTGAATGATGTTATGTAAATAAACGCTCTTTTATTCCTGATGTGGCACTGAACTGTTTTGAGGAGGTTAAAGTGAAATTACACGAAGGTGTAAGGACTGGAAAACATGGTGGGCTGTTATACTTTAGCCACATTGCCAAAATCTCATTTGGTCCCATGGTGAGTGTGGCACAGTAGCACAGTGGTTAGCATTGTTGCTTCACCACGCCTGGGTCCCAGGTTCGATTCCCGACTTGGGTCACGGTCTGTATGGAGTCTGCACTTTCTCCCCGTGACTGGCTGGGTTTCCTCCAGGTGCTCCGGTTTCCTCCCACAAGTCCCGAAATACGTGCTTGTTAAGTGAATTGAATACTTTGAACTCTCCCCATGTGTACCCAAAGAAGCTGGAGTGTTGCGACTTAGGGGCTTTTCACAGTAATTTCAATGCAGTGTTAATCTAAGCCTACTTACAATAAAGATTATTATTATTGTTATTATTATAAGAGCTTGGTTGAATGATTGTGGATTTGGGACCCACCAAGAGAGAGTGTTGACGATACCAGGAGCTGAGGTAACTGAGGGGAAAGTGGTTGCGAAAAACCCGAAAGGTGACATAAATACCAGGTACTAGTTGTGTCTTGCCCAGTTCTCCAATAAGGTCGCCACGAGAGACTGGCTGTAGGTTGGAGTCACAATCTACTTTGCCGAACAGTGAAGGTGGCTTTCTGGTTTTTGTCATACTTGGCTTGCCATCTTTTATCGTCAGTTGCTTTTCCACACTCCTTTTCCCGGAGCAGAAACCTGCACACAGTAGTCCAAGTGCGGCCTAAGATCTGGTATAAATTCATCATCAGCTCCTTGCTTTTCCAAAGAGTTACAAAAAGCGAGGATTGTTTTGCAATTGTTGCATCTACCATTACAATGAACGACTGGTGAATCTCTGCTCTGGGTGAAGGGAGATACACAGACGGAAAGCAGTGGAGATGGAGAATGATGAAAAAGAATGAAAGGTAAAGAGGCAGTGAGAGAAAGAGAGGAAGAAACAAAGAGAGTGCAGAACAAGTGGCCATGTGATGACCTGGTTTCTTAAGCAGTCACTTGACAGAAGCACGCTGGGTTGAAAGTAGCCAGACACAGTGCCAAGGAATCACGGTATTGGGCCTCCATGTACTCCCACATAGATACCGAAGTCTCCAGATGTGCACCATGCAACCTACTCCAATCTTCCCCCCTATCTCCATAACCCCACGTAGGAGCAATTTAGCGTAGCCAATCCACCTGATCTGCCCGTCTTCAGACAATAAGTGTACGGAAACACAATAGGGACTGTCACTTGTACTGACATACTGACTACTGTTATAAATAGGTGACATGAGGGCGGCATGTGGCGCAGTGGTTAGCACTGGGACTACAGCACCGAGGACCCGGGTTCGAATCCCAGCCATGGTGTCACTGTCCGTGTGGAGTTTGCACATTCTGCCCATGTTTGCGTGGGTTTCACCCCCACAACCCAAAGATGTGCAGGCGAGGTGGATTGGCCATGCTAAATTGCCCCTTAATTGGAAAAAACATAATCGGATACTCTAAATTTAAAAAAATAAAGCGGGAACATGAAAGGATGATCAGTACAACAGAAATACTCACATTTATATAAAGACAACTTAATTGCTGAAAATAATTCATCTTTTAAAGTGAGACAAACTGTTACATGCTAACATGATTTACAAATGCTTTAAATTTTAAAACAGTACAGCACAGGACAGGCCCTTCGGCCCTCAATGTTGTGCCGAGCCATGATCACCCTACTCAAACCCACGTATCCACCCTATACCCGTAACCCAACAACCCCCCCTTAACCTTACTTTTTGTAGGACACTACGGGCAATTTAGCATGGCCAATCCACCTAACCCGCACATCTTTGGACTGTGGGAGGAAACCGGAGCACCCGGAGGAAACCCACGCACACAGGGGGAGGACGTGCAGACTCCACACAGACAGTGACCCAGCCGGGAATCAAACCTGGGACCCTGGAGCTGTGAAGCATTTATGCTAACCACCATGCTACCCTGCTGCCCCTAACCTGCTGCTGAAACCAATGTCGATCATGAATGGGAATAGATGGGGCGGGGTTGCCTCTATGTTGGTATCTAAGTTAATACATTTTTGGCCTGGGGAGGTGGCAGGGGCTCCCTCTGCAGTTTGCATGGGGGATGCCACTTGTTGGTTAGCTCTTCTACCACCCTCCCTAAAAAAAAAAGAATGGGAATAGAGTCCATAATGAGTGCTTTTCACCGGATGTTTCCTGGAGCTTGAAGCGCCGACAAACCCCACGCTACCAAACATGATTCTGTTCCCATTCGGGTAGATTTGGGACCTCAGAAGGGAATTTGTGACGATGCCGCACTTAGTCCAGTTTTCTGCACTGAGGTGCTCCACTCGCTGGAACTGCAGAAGGAGAGCGGGACAACATTTAACGTGCGGCATTTTGGATCATCCAGAGGATGTGAATGATGTGATGTAAATAAAAGATCTTTTATTCCTAATGTGACACTGAACTGTTTAGAGGAGGCCAAAATGAAATCACATGAGGTTGTAGGAACAACTGGAAACATAGTGGGCTGATATACTTTGGTCACATTGCCAAAAACCCATTTGGATCTCGGGGTGAGTATAAGAGCTTGGTTGAATGATTGCGGATTTGAGACCTGTCAGGAAAGTTTTGCCAATGCCAGGAGCTGAAGTAACTCAGGGGAAAGTGGTTTTTATGACATAAATACCAGGTGCTGATTGTGTCTTGTCCAGTAGTCCAGTCAGGCCGCTACGACAGACTGGCAGTTTGTTGGAGCCAAAATCTACTTTGCCGAGCAGTGAAGGAGACTTCCTGGTTTCCATCGCATGTTTTTTGTCATCTTTTTTCACCAGTTGCTTTTCCACACTCTTTTTTCCTGAGCAGAAAAGATAATAACCAGAAATGTTAAACAAGCCAAATAGAATTACAGTGAATATCAAGCAGAGAAAGAGCCCAACAAATCTGCTACAGTCTTTTCCCCACTTCAGTCAATTAGTTTATTTCAATTCTCGGACTTTAAAATGTCGAAAACATTCAACTTCTCCAGCCCCTCATTAAGAGTAAAGATTTTTGAATTCAGATGAGACACTAGTGATTCCACACTGCACTGGCAGTGCTTCCTGTGATGACTGGAGCACACAATACTGCACACAAGTGCGGCCTAAAATCTGGTAGAAATTCAGCATCAGCTCCTTGCTTTTCCAATCCAGATATAAAAATTGAGAATTGTTTTGCAATTTTTGCCAATTTTGCAAGTTCTATTTCCATGAATGACTGGTGAATCTGTCCACTGGTTGAAGGGAGATTCACAGACAAAAAAGCAGTGGAGATGGAGAATGATGAAAAATAATGAAAGCTAAAGAGGAAGTGAGAGGACGAGACCTATCGAGGAAGAAACAGGGAGAGTGTTGAACAAGTGGCTGTGTGATGATCTAGTTTCTTAAGCAGTCATGTGACGGATGCACCCTGGGTTGAAAGTGCTGATACAGTGCCAAGGAATCATGGTACGGGCCCTCCATGTACTCCCACGTGGATAGTGAAGTCTCCAGATGTGCACCATGCAATGCACTCCAGTCACATCAAACATACATCGGACGGCACAGTGATTAGCACCACTACCTCACAGCTCCAGGGTCCCAGGTTCAATTCCGGCCTCGGGTGGTTGTCAATGTGGAGTTTGCACTTCCTCTCCATATCAGTGTGAGCACATTGGAGCAACAAACTCTAATCTAGTTGTCTGCTCTGCCCTCATATCCATCATTATTTTGATTATTGAAATCTTCCTATAATCCTTTATTAGGCATCGGCAGCCATTGGGGAAATGCATTCCATCGTCTAATAGAACATAGAACAGTACAGCACAGAACAGGCCCTTCGGCCCTCAATGTTGTGCCGAGCCATGATCACCCTACTCAAACCAACGTATCCACCCAATACCCGTAACCCAACAACCCCCCCCTTAACCTTACTTTTATTAGGACACTACGGGCAATTTAGCATGGCCAATCCACCTAACCCGCACATCTTTGGACTGTGGGAGGAAACCGGAGCACCCGGAGGAAACCCACGCACACAGCGGGAGGAAGTGCAGACTCCACACAGACAGTGACCCAACCGGGAATCGAACCTGGGACCCTGGAGCTGTGAAGCATTTATGCTAACCACCATGCTACCCTGCTGCCCAATAATGTGGAAAATATTGCTTCTTACCTTCTGGTTAATACTGCAGTTATGAAATGAAAAAATAACTTTCTGGAAACACACAGGGGGCAGTCAGCAAACAAAATAATAATGGGTTGCTTCTGATGGAACTACTAGATGAATCTGGATAACACTCACCATCATAGAATCCCTACAATTCAGAGGGAGACCATTTGGCCCATTGAGTCTGTACCAACCCTTTGAAATAGCACCTTACCTCGGCCAATCCCTCACCCTATCTCCATCACACCACGTAGGTGCAATTTAGCATAACCAATTGACCTGACCTGCACATCTCTGGACAATCAGTGTTGGGAAACACAATAGGGACTAGTCACTTGTACTGATACACTGACCATTATTATAATGAGGGGCCATGAAAGGATGATTAGTACGACAGGCATACTGATTGTGGTGAATTATAAACCTAGTAATTCACACTGTGTTGTATCGTATGTATTGTGTCCTTGTGGGCTCTGTATACGAGCCATTGTGCAGCTCTGCCCACAGGGGGAGATGAGGAGTTTGTACTGGACTCCACCCATTTATATAAAGACAAAACTTAATTGTTTAAAATAATTCATATTTTAAAGTGAGACAAAGAGTTGCATGGTAAGATGATTTACAAATGCTGAAACCGATGTAGACCGTGAACTACCGAAATGGGAATAGGATCCATAATGAGTGTGTTTAGCCGTGTATTTCCCGCCGCTTGGAGCACTGAGGAACTCTACGATATCGAACATGTCTTTGTTCCCATTTGGGTAGATTCGGGGCCACAGAGGGGAATTTCCCAACGAGGCCGCACTTAGTCCAGTTTTCTGCACTGAGGAGCTCCACTCGCTGGAACTGCAGAAGGAGATCGGGACACAATTTAACGCGCGGCATTTCGGTTCATCCAGCGGATGTGAATGACGTTATGTAAATAAAAGCTCTTTTGTTCCTGATGTGACACTGAACTGTTTTGAGGAGGCCAAATTGAAATCACATGAAGATGTAAGAATTGGAAAACATGGTGGGCTGTTGTCCATTGGCCGCATCGCCAAAAACCCATTTGGATCTCATGGTGAGGATAAGAGATTGGCTGAATGATTGCAGATTTGAGACCCACCAGGAGAGTGTTGACTACCAGGAGCTGAAGTAACGGAGGGGAAAGTGGTTGGCAAACACCTAAATATATGACATAATTACCAGGTGCTAGTTGTGTCTTGTCCAGTTCTCCAGTGAGGTCGCCAGAAGAGACTGGCTGTAGGTTGGAGTCACAATCTACTTTGCCCAGCAGAGCAGGGGGGTTTCTGATTTCCGTCACATTTGGTTTGCCATCTTTTCTCACCAGCCGCTGTTCCACCCTGCTTTTCCCTGAGCAGAAAAGATAATAACCGGAAATGTTAATCAAGACGAATAGAAATACAGAGAATACCAGCAAAGAAGACGCCAACAAATCTGCAATTAAGTCAATTAGTTTATTCTAATTCTCTCACTTTAAACTGTCGAAAACATATAACTTCTCCAGCCCCCCATTAAGAGCAAAACCTTTTGACCTCTGATGATACACTAGTGATTCCACACTGCACTGGCACTGCTTCCTGTGATTACTGGGCTACACAAAACTGCACACAGTACTCCAAGTGCAGCCTAAGATCTGGTTTAAATTCAGCATCAGCTCCTTGCTTTTCCAATCCAGGTATAAAAATCGAGGATTGTTTTGCAACTTTTGCCAATTTTGTATGTACCAATACCATGAATGACTGGTGAATCTATGCTCTGGGTGAAGGGAGATACACAGATGGAAAGCATTGGGATGGAGAACAATGAAAAAGAATGAAAGGTAAAGAGGCACTGAGAGGAAGAGAGGAGGAAACAAGGAGAGTGTAGAACAAGTGGTCCTGTGATGACCGGGTTACTTAAGCAGTGACGTACAGAAGCACCGTGCGTTGAAAGTAACCTGATACAGTTCCAAGGAATCACTGTACTGTACCTCCAAGCACACTGACATAGATAGTGAAGTCTCCAGATGTGCACCATGCCATGCACTCCAGTCACATCAAACAAAAGAACCATTACACCTACATGGGGTGGCACGATGGCACAGTGGTTATCACTGCTGCCCCACAGCTCCATGGTCAGAGGTTCAGTCGCTTCCTCGGGTGGCTGTCTGTGTGTAGTAAGCACTTTCTCTCCATGTCTGCGTGAGTTTCCTCCGGGTGCTCCGGTTTCCTCCCACAATCCAATGATGTGCAGGTTAGGTGGACTGGCCATGCTAAATTGCTCCTTAATGTCCAAAAGTTTAGGTGGGATTATTGGGTTATGGGATAGGGGGTGTAGTGGTATTCAGATATCAATATACGTAAATGTAGTACTGTCATTTCAGCACTAGATGGCTCACAGTCAGATACTCTAAGAGCTGATTCCCCGCCTTTTCTAAGTCAGATGATGACATGAAGAAATGATTCAGAAGAGTGAACAAGCAAGACATAGAATAGCTAGAATGAGAGAAGTTAGAACTAGTTTGTTATAATTGTGTATTGTTATATAATTATCAGTATTGTACTTTAATTGTTTATTGTTAGTTTAATATTGAGTAAAAGGACTCAGTTTATTATTTTATTACTCATTAAATAGTTCATCTTTCAACAAGAAGAAAATTGGTCATTTTATCATCCTGGTGGATTCAAGAGTAATATATATATTTTAGATACATCCTTATTTAAAATATAACAGGGGGCATAGGAGGGTGTTCTTTCCAAGGGCTGGTGCAGATTTGATGAGCCAAAAGGCCTCCTTTGCACTAAATTCATTGAAATGCTATGATTCCATGAGATCCCAGACTTCCCATTGGCATTCACTACGGCTGACGTTTTCGAACGAAATGTTAAACATTTGGTCTTAGTCGATTTGCTTTCCAGGTGATTTGAATTTGACTACCTGCCAAATACGATGAGTAACACAGTCATCATCAAACTCAAGAGACACTTTTCCACACTCTCAGAGACAAATGACAGATTACACTCACCAATGTGTCTCCACGGAGTTTAGAAACATTACACACACAAGGGACATTGAACATATTACAAGCAGAGGCTATACCCACAGTCCACAGGTGTGGTGAGCAGCCAAGCATCTTCTAAACAAATGTGCCCAGGATCTCACAGATTACTACACTATACTCCTCAGCCTGTGAAACATACCACAACCGGGTTTGACGGAGTCAACACGGCAACTATTCTCCAGGCGCATCAGGACAACAAAGCAGTTACTCAAGAGGTCACGTGATGGATGCCCAGGGGTTTTCCCAGGAGCGCGGACAGAGTATAAGCATGGAGTAGCTGCTCAGCTTGTAAATAAAGTATTGTTTGTTATAAACCCTTGGTCACCAGATTTTGGGAACCCAGCACTTCTACAGAGTGAGTTACAGAATGTGAGACCGAGGGAGTCATTTTGATTTCCCACTGGCATGGAGTGCCCTTTATAGAAATGTCAAATTTACACTCTTATAGCATTAACCTAAAAATTAATCCAAAATTTACAAATAATGACAGAGATAGATATAGAAGGCCGAGAGTTTACGTGTGGAGTGAGGGCCTTGTGAGAAGGCTGGCTGCTCACAGTTTGGGTCTGTGCTGCATTCTGGGATTTGCTCTTCGACGTCCTTCTGAGTTCTCCCACTGACTGAATGATCGGCACATTCTTCATCAGGATACTTTCTCTTCCCTGTTACACATAATCCAGTCTTCACAACAGGTACATCTTTGTCAAGAACTGTTGATGGGCAAGAGGAAATATTCGTCAGTGCATTGGAATAAACAGGACAAGACAAAGGATTACTCCCTCGTTTACTCAGGCACCGAGTCAAAAAGTAAAATATATTATTCACTGCCAGAATTCCTAAATTAACTTTCTTCATCCAGCTGCTTAAAATGACTGAAACCAGCAGCCTTGATCACTTCCTGTCAGACTATTAATTTGAAAATCCTTCCACTGCTTCACAATCTTCTACAAGGGAAGAGTGTGAACATACATAAACAGCAACTACCTCCCTGGGCACCCTATTCCAAACATCTGTGAATAGGTTATATCTTAACTATCCATACACACTTTCTCAATGTCCAGTGCTCCTCACTAATTGTCTTTCTTCGGACCATGGTAAATAATCTCACAGGATCCAAACTGGGACGGCTGGTTCGTGATGCGGAGCAACGCCAACTGCGCGGGTTTAATTCGCATACAGGCTGAGGTTACACCTGAAGGCCCTGCCTTCTCAACCTTGCCTCTTGCCCGAGGTGTGGTGACCCTCAGATTAAATAGACACCAGTCAGCTCTCAATAGAGGGGAGAGCAGTCTACAGTCTTCTGGTGACATTTACATTTTTACTTCAAAAGGACTTGATTTGATTTATTGTCACATGTACCAAAGTACAGTGGAAAGTATTTTTCTGTGGGTGAGGGACCATACACAGTACGTACATAGTAGACAAAAAGAATAATCAACAGAGAGCAAATGGAGGGCAGCACGGTGGCCTAGTGGTTAGCACAACCGCCTCACGGCGCTGAGGTCCCAGGTTCGATCCCGGCTCTGGGTCACTGTCCGTGTGGAGTTTGCACGTTCTCCCCGTGTCTGCGTGGGTTTCGCCCCCACAACCAAAAAATGTGCAGAGTAGGTGGATTGGCCACGCTAAATTGCCCCTTAATTGGAAAAAATAATTGGCTAATCTAAATTTATAAAAAAAAACAGAGAGCAAATGGTACATCGACAAATAGTGATTAGTCACAATGCAGAACAAGGGGTCAAACAAAGCAAATAATGAGCAAGAGAGCTAGCTTGTGTTCTTCTTGAGATTACCGGATGAGCCTCACATGACCTTGGTCTTGAGACCGCATGGTGTGTTTGTACCGCCACCTGCTGGTTGGAGGTCTCACACCATCCAACTGTGATATGGCCCACAGGCATATCGTCACACTCGCCTAATCTTCGAGAGTGCGAATGATGCTCAGTTCTACAGTCTTCCAGTGTACAATTTATGATAAGATTCAGCATAACATCATTCTATTTAAAATCATTAACAGAAGAATGAAGAGCACTTTTGGGTGTTTGATACTCCCAGATCAGGTACAGCATAGGTCAAATATAGAATGAAGCTTGCTCTACACTAGGGCCAGTGTCCAAGTCCAAGCTGCACCCCCTTCAGCCTAGAGAGAGCTAGAGTGATGAGAGATTGGCCAATAGACTATGGGCGCGATTCTCCGCTCCCCACGCTGCGTGGGAGAATCTCCCCCCCCCCCCCGGCTCGGAAGAATCGCTGCTCGCCGTTTTTCCGACCCGGATTGCCGAGCGGCCTGCTGTTCGCGACCGTTTCACAACGGCAGCAACCACACCTGGTCGCTGCCGTCGTGAAACGGGTGTGGAGATGCCCGTTTGGGGTTTGTAGGGGGCCTTGTGGGGAATGAGCACCACGACCGTGCTCGGGAGGGGACAGGCCCGCCATTGGTGCCCACCGATCGTCGGGCCGGCGTCTCAATCGGACGCACTATTTCCCCTCCGCCGCCCCGCAAGATAAAGCCGCCACGTCTTGCGCTTGCGCGGGTTGGAGCCGGCCAACCTGTGCTTGCACGGCTGACGTCATTAGGCGCGCCGGCCGCGTCATTCTCGGCGTGACGCCCCCGTGGCCGAGAGTTACGGAGCGCCGCTCCTAGCCCCGCCGGGAGGGGAGAATATGGGTCGAGGAGCGGCCTCCGAATCCGTCGTGAAACTCGGCCGAGTTCACGACGGCCCTCCCGATTTTTCCTGGGGGCGGAGAATTCCGCCCAATGTTCTCACCTTCCCAACAGCAATGACTCGATGTTCTGTGAATCGTAAGTACAAGCAGGTGAATTCTGATAGTGAAAGAATCACTTCAAAAAGTGTTCCTGTTTAATCACTCATTCAACTGTTAAACAGAAGCAGCACAAAACTCAGACAAAATGAAACACAGATAGGGAGACCTGTGTGTACAATTTGACAAGGAATTTGGGCTATAAAATCAGAATCAGAGAGGTCGGGATTCTCCATCGGCAGAATCCTCAGTTTCACTGGGACAGGCGGGGGCACACCAGACCAGAAAACAGGTGCGGAGGGACGGAGAATCCACCCAAAAGATTTAGTATGAAAGGAAATTATTCAAACCCATCGCAAGTTAATTGTGTTAACTTCACATTGGAGCGACAAACTATAATCTAGTTGTCTGCTCTGCCGTCATACTCATCATTATTTTGATTCTTCAAATCTTCATACGGTTCCTCAAAAGGCTTCGGCAGCCATTGGGGAAATGGATTCCAGCATCCAATAACGTGGGGAATATTGCTTCTTACTTCCTAGTTCATACTGCAGTTATGAAATGAAAAAATAACTACTGGAAATACACAGGAGGCTGTCATCAAGCAAAATAATAAAAATAGGCTGCTTCAGATGGAACTACTCGATGAATCTGGATAACACTCACCATCATAGAATCCCTACAATACAGAAGGAGACAATTCTGGTGTGCAACGACCCTTTGAAACAGCACCTTACCTCGGCCAATCCCCCACCCTCTCTCAATTAGGGGCAATTTAGCATAGCCAATCCACCTGACCTGCGCATCTTTGGACAATAGGTGTGGGGAAACACAATAGGGACGAGTCACTTGTACTGATATACTGACTACTGTTATAAAGAGGGACATGAAAAGATGATGAGTACTACAGGCATATCATTCATATAAAGACAGAACTTAATTGCTTAAAATAATTCATATTTTAAAGTGAGACAAAGAGTTGCATGGTAAGATGATTTACAAATGCTGAAACCGATGTAGACAGTGAATTACCTGAATGGGAAGAGAGTCCATAACGTGTGCGTTTCGCCAGATGTTTCCTGGCGCTTGGAGCACTGATGAATCCCACACTATTGAACAGGCCTCTGTTCCCATTCGGGTAGATTTGGGGCCTCAGTGGGGAACTCCAGGTGCATCTGATGGGCAGCGGGCAAGAGAAGCTGTCAGCTCGCCATCCCAGTCACCCGAGCCGCAGCCTGGCCCATCTAGGCCGGGCCGCCCCAGGGATCCCGAGTCAGAGGGCAGGAATCACGGGAGTGCACATCCAGTTCTGCTGTACCGTCTGGGGAACCACCTAGGCATAGTCAAAGGGCCCGTAAGGCCAAACAATTAGACACTGAGTAAGTTGGCACGGGTGCAGGGCACAGGCGGAATTTAGGGGCTAGGGCACGTGTATGGACAGTTTGTTATTAAAATTACTTTCACACCTACCAGAAGCTGCCTTTGTGCTCTGTCCAAAGCTTGCGCGGGTGTCATGTACATTGAGCGCCAGTGTGTGTGTGGGTGAGTGGTGGTCTTACGTCGGCCCCCAGGTGAGTGTGCCCCCCTTCCACCCAGGTCACCCTCGCCATCCCCCCTGGCAGAGGTCAGGACCGTGCGCTGCAGAGTCACAGCGGCATGCAGGGATGCCCCAGGTGGATGATGGTACTGTGGCCATGGGTCAGACATTGTCCAACGATGTGGAGCCAGGAACTCATCGTAGAGCGGGTCGTCATCATCCTCCATGGCCTGCAATAGACACGCTTCCACCGGCGACCTTGTGAGCCTGGCCCATTTCGCCGCAGGTGGATGTGCAATGGAGGGGTGGTGTGCATGCGGGTGGGGTGAGGGTGTTGGTGCTGGGTGGGTGAGGGTGGTCAGATGTTGCCATGGTGTGCGGTATGTTGCCATACTCGCCGATTCCCACGCCCCCTAGTCAGTGAACCGGGTGGCTATCAGCCTGACCCGTGCCCGCTGGCCCAGCCGGTAATGGTGGGCAGCCACCCGCCCATGTCCAGCCTGTCTGCCCTGACCATTGCCCCCATCTCCCTCATTTGGAGAGGTCTGCGCCTCTTCCTGCTGCTCCTCCACTCCCCCCTCCTCTGCCTGCGGCACATCGCCCCTCTGCTGGGCGATGTTGTGCAGAACACAGCAGACCACAATGATGTGGCCGACCCTATCTGGCGGGTACTGGAGGGCCCCCCACAGAGAGGTCCAGGCACCTGAAACGCATTTTGAACACACCAAAGCACCTCTCTATCACACCCCGTGTCGCTGCATGGGCGTCATTGTAGCTGTTCTCCGTGTTACTCTGTGGCCTCCGTATAGGCGTCATCAGCCACGACAGCAACGGGTAACCCCTGTCGCCCAGCAACCAGCCCCTCAGCCGGGGGTGGCGTCCCTCGAACATGCCGGAGATGTAAGACTGCTCCGGTACGTATGAGTCATGAACACTGCCCGGGTACCGGGCGCAGACGTGCAGGATAATCATGCGTTGGTCGCAGACCATCGGAATGTTCATGGAATACGTCCCCTTCCTATTGGTGAACACGGCCTTGTTACCTGTAGGTGGCCGCACGGTGACGTGCATCCCATCGATCGCGCCCTGGACCACGGGAAAACCGACCACGGCAGCGAAGCCCGCTGCCCGGGCATCCTGGCTGGCCCGGTCTATAGGGAACTGTATGTAGGAGGAGCGGCATGCTCCTCTGTGGCAGTCTGCGCCGCCTCTCTGCCACGCTCCCCTCCACCTCCTCCTCCTCCAGGGCAACATGTAGAATAGCGGCTGCCGCCACGGCGGCCAACATCGCTGGCTGATCAGAAAACATGGCGGCCTGCAGGGAGGGGCAGCCAGGTGCCATGGGCTGCATGGGCGCGACTGTTGGAGGATGGCACCTGGCCAGGCGGACGACCTCCCTTCCACCCTCCCTCTCCGGCTCTCTCCCCCCCGTCCCTCGCTCTCTCCCCCCCCTCCCCGGCACTGTCCCCCCCTCCCCGGCACTGTCCCCCCCCCCCCCCCCCGGCACTGTCCCCCCCTCCCCGGCACTGCCCCCCCCCCCCCCCCCGGCACTGTCCCCCCCCCCCCCCGGCACTGTCCCCGCCTCCCCGGCACTGTCCCCCCCTCCCCGGCACTGCCCCCCCCCCCCCCGGCACTGTCCCCCCCCCCCTCCCCGGCACTGTCCCCCCCTCCCCGGCACTGTCCCCCCCTCCCCGGCACTGTCCCCTCCTCCCCGGCACTGTCCCCCCCTCCCCGGCACTGCCCCCCCCCCCGGCACTGTCCCCCCCGCCCCGGCACTGTCCCCCCCGCCCCGGCACTGTCCCCCCCTCCCGGCACTGTCCCCCCCCCCTCCCCGGCACTGTCCCCCCCCCCCCCGGCACCATCCCCCCCTCCCCGGCAATGGCCCCCCCTCCCGGCACTGTCCCCCCCCCCCCGGCACTGTCCCCCCCCCTCCCCGGCACTGTCCCCCCCCCTCCCCGGCACTGTCCCCCCCCTCCCCGGCACTGTCCCCCCCCCTCCCCGGCACTGTTCCCCCCCTCCCCGGCACTGTCCCCCCCCCTCCCCGGCACTGTGTCCCCCCCCCAGCACTGTGTCCCCCCCCCTCCCCGGCACTGTCCCCCCCCGTCCCCCCCTCCCCCCGGCACTGTCCCCCCCTCCCCGGCACTGTGCCCCCCCCCCCCCGGCACTGTCCCCCCCCCCCCCCGGCACTGTCACCCCCCCTCCCCGGCACTGTCCCCCCCCCCCCCCCCCGGGCACTGTCCCCCCCCCCTCCCCGGCACTGTCACCCCCCCCTCCCCGGCACTGTCCCCCCCCCTCCCCCCGGCACCGTCCCCCCCTCCCCAGCACTGCCCCCCCTCCCCGGCACTGTGTCCCCCCCCCAGCACTGTGTGTCCCCCCCCTCCCCGGCACTGTCCCCCCTCCCCGGCACTGTGTCCCCCCCCAGCACTGTGTCCCCCCCCCAGCACTGTGTCCCCCCCCCTCCCCAGCACTGTCCCCCCCGTCTCCCCCTCCCCCCAGCACTGTCTCCCCCCCTCTCCGGAACTGTCCCCCCTGTCCCCCCCCCCCAGCACTGCCCCCCCCTTCCCGGCACTGTCCCCCCCCCCCCGGCACTCACTCACTCCCCCCCCTCCCCGGCACTGTCCCCCCCGTCCCCCCCTCCCCCCGGCACTGTCCCCCCCTCACCCACCGACACTGTCCCCCCCCTCGACACTGTCTCCCCCTCCCCCCCCCCCCCCCTCCCCTCTCCAGCACTCGTTCTCTCCTCCCCTCCCTGGCACTCACCCCCAGCCCCCACAGACCCCTCCCCCTCTTCCCCTACCCACAGACCCCCCTCCCCCTCTTCCCCCACCCACAGACAGTGGCCACGCCGTCACGTCTCCTGCGGCCACCCCCCACGCCGTGACCTACCTCCAAGCTGAACGGCGTCAACTAGCAGCACTGGTTGACGCCGTTAAATAGGTGTTTTGATTTACGCCGACGTGACCCGTTCCCAGCTGGTGCCCAGTTGCACTGTTCTGGTGGGCAGCAGGACTCTTCTCTCTGGGTATACCTGGGGTCCATAACGTCACGCCGGCCCCCACCATTCTCTGAGGCGGGCGGCGGGATTGACGTCTCGCCGACTTGTTACCGTTCGGAGACTTCGGGAGACGGCGGGGGCGGGATTCACTCCGGCAGGGGCTCGGAGAATCCCGCCCGAGATCTTTAACAACCTACCTAAAAAAGCCACCAAGACGGGACTTGCCTTCTCCTTTGGAAAGTTTGCACCTTGCACTTCTGACAATGCAGTGCATTACTCAGTCATTGAAATGTCAGCTGAGACAGTGGGCGCGATTCTCCGCAAATGCGGAGAGTCGTGAAGGCTGCCGTGAAACCGGCCGTGTTTCACGGCAGCCTCCACGCCCCCTCCCGGGACCCGATTCTGCTCCCCGGTCGGGGCTAGCAGTGGGGCTCCGGTGAACCTCGGCATCGCAGGCTTAAGTTAACATCGGCTGACGCGCACGATGACATCAGCCGCGCATGCGCGGATTGAACGTCTCCAACCCGCGCATGCGCAGATGACGTCCTCACGCATATGCGTGAAACCTGCGCATGCGCGGGCCGTTATGCCCCTCAGCCGCCCCGCGGACTGATCCAGCTTGGCGGCGGAGGAACAAAGAGTGCGCGGGGTTCGGACCCGCTGCCCGCGATCGGTGGGCACCGATCGCGGGCCCATGGCACCCTTGGCACGGCCGCACCACGGCACAATCGGTGCCATGGTTCCCCAGAACGGCACTTTGCGGCCGTTTTCATGACCTGTGATAGCAGGTGTGTTGGAGTTCGGGAAAACGGCCCATCGGCTAGGGGAGAATCGCTGCTCGCCGTAAAAAAACGGCGAGCAGCGATTCGTGTCCGGGGGGGGGGGGGGGGGGGGGGGGTAGAGAGAATAGCGGGAGGTCAGGAAAAATGTCGGGAAGGCCCTCCCGCTATTCTCCGACCCGTCGTGGGGGGGCGGAGAATCGCGCCCCATGTATCCAGGTCCTGGAGTGGGGTGGAACCAATATTCAGCTCACAGAAATGAAAGTGAGTTGACCTCAGTTCCATTACAGCTAAATTTGGACCATTCTGATGGTAATAAATATCTAGGGACTGATTCTTTGGGATTTCAAATAACAGGGGGAACAGGATGGGGTAGAGTCTTCATAATGGGGGTGATTGAGAAGGTATTGGCTCATTAGGAATCTCCATAATTGGCATGAATGATCAATTATTATTGGGTTATATCGGAAGATGCTGAGGGTCTTACTCTTAGTAAGAGATGCCACTGGAGGCAGAAATTCTGGGTGGGATTTTCCGTTACGCTAGCCACGTTTTTCAGCGCAGCGCCAATGGAGTTCCCCATTGTGGCCACCCCACGCCATCGGGAAACCTGCAGGCATGGGTGAGCTGCCGGTGGACCGGAGGAACCCGCTGACGGAGACTTCCGCTGCCTCTCTTCAAACTACTTTTATCTGCGTAACTACATAGGATTAAAGAACATGGGGTTAGCATGGTGGCGCAGTGGGTTAGCACTGTGGCTTCACAGCGCCTAGGTCCCAGGTTCGATCGCGGCTCTGGTTCACTGTCCGTGCGGAGTTTGCACATTCTCCCCGTGTTTGCGTGGGTTTCACCCCCACAACCCAAAGATGTGCAGGCTAGGTGGATTGGCGACGCTAAATTGCCCCTTAATTGGAAAAAATGAATTGGGTACTCTAAATTTAAAAAATTTTTTTTTTTTTTTTTTAAGTGTTACAGAACATTAGGACAAAGCTCCTCCCCGAGGTTCCTCTGACTCTTCTCTCTGAGTGACATCATCATGACATAGCTCCTAACGCACATGCCCAGTAGCTAATATTGTGTGTTGGAGTTAACTCTTTCCTCTACAAATGGCAATGAGTTTTGCTCTTTGAGATTCTGCACATTTTCTTTGCGCATTATTTAATACCCTGTAAAAACATTGGCTCTGAATGTGTACAAGTTTGTACCTTTGGTATGAATGCAGCAGGAGACCCTAGAAAATGTCTGGAACATGGACACAGTAGGTTCCAGCCTTCACTGGGAGGATCTGCAGAGCCTTGCCTGGATTGGAGCCCCTGACTGCCCAAAACAGGACCCCTCTTGATGAGGGATAACCATTTCCATAACTTTGCATCATAAACGTGAAGGCTTGTATACCCAGAGAGAAGAGGCATGCTGCCCTCCAGAACAGTGCAACTGGGCACCAGCTGGGAAAGGGCCTGGAAATTCTCGAGGTACTAAAGTTAGCAACCTCCTAAGAGGATTGAAGAATATTTTCTCAGGGTGGAAAAGGGGGAAACAATGGGTGCAATCTAACGGGTAAAAAACAGAATTGTTTCTGGGTGGCACCCGTAAGTGTCGAGAAAGACCCTGCTATCTAACTGAACGAGGAACGCCCTGACGAGGCCGCACTCAGTCCCATTTCCTACCCTGAGGAGCTCTGATCGCCAGTGCAGGAGGAGATGGGGCACCATTTTTAAAACCATATTTTGCAAGCCCTTTGCGAGCCCCCAACATGACTCCCCCAAACACCCCAACTCACCTGTTGGAGGTTCCTCAAGCCCCCTTGCACCCCATCTCATAAGGGCAGGGCAATCTGGGGCCCGATCCCCAGCAAGGGCAAATGCCAGCTTGGCATCATGGAGGTGACACCCGGATACCCTGGCATTGCACCTGCCAGCCTGACAGTGCTACTTGGGCACCTTGTATTGCCAGGGTGGCAGCTAGTCTCACTTTAATATGCAAATTTGCCAAATCGTGACGTCCCACGAGATCTCAGGCGTAATGAGCTGGGTAAATCTCACCAGAGGCCTCTAGTGAGACTTACCAGCCATGTCACGTTGGCTGTTAGATTGCGTCCTGTAGCTCACCCGTGGACGGCAACAGGTATATGATTTGATCTGGCTAATGCTAAACGGTGCAGTCAGATTCAGGATTTTTACGCTCATTATTAAAATCCAGTCCAAGGAACCTACCAGAAATTATAGTGACTAACAAATCCAAGAAGGAATTCAGGAGAAACCTCCTTACGCAGAGAGTGATTATAATGTGAAACTCACTGCCACATGGAGCAATTGAGGGCAGTAAAATAGAAGCACTTCAGAGGAAACAGGGTAAGTGCATGAGGGAGATAGGACTGTGATCCATTGACACAGTGAGAAAGAAGGTTAAAGGAGGTTTGTGTGGAGAATACACAATGGCAGAGAATCTGTTGTGCCAATATGCCTGTTTCTGTTTCCAGGCCATGCAGTGCTGATTCTCATTTGGACCAAAATGTAAAATCAATATGCTGTTGTAGGCACTGAGAAATTACAGAGAGCCCCTGTCAAACACTCCCAGGGATAACCAACTTCCAAGTGCAGGTAAGGAAACTGAAAGTCCTGACACTGGCTGCATGTGGCCTCTGGCTCAGAGGAGTGTAACACTCTATTGTCATTACCGGGATCGGGGCAAATCCCTCACAGTTCACCCAAGAGCGTAAGACTAAGAAACGGGAGAAGACCACAATGCCCATTGACATGCTCCACTATTCAACACAATCATGGCTGTTCTTGGGCTACAACACCATTTTCCTCCTTCTCCCTATATCCCTCGATTCCCTGAGGAACCACAAATCTGTCTGTCCCAGCGTCCAAAACTCTCTGGGATAGAGAGATTCATCACAATCTGACTGATGCCTCATCTCAGTTCTAAGCGATTGGCCCCTTATCCTGAAATTGTGCCTTCTTGTTCTAGACCCAAGCCAGGAAAAAACTTCTCACTATCTATCCTGACAAACCCTTCAACATTTCACAGTAACTTCATTGCAGTGTTAGTGTATGCCTACTTGTGACAATAAAGATTATTATTATTGAATGTTCAATGAAATCACATCTAATTCTTCTATTGCCAGTTTCGAAAACATTCCCCATAGTGTCTGCTATGTATGTATTGTGCACGTTCCTCGGCCGCAGAAAAATACTTTTCACTGTACTTCGGTACATGTGACAATCAAAGCAAATCAATCCTCTGACTTTGAACTTTATTTTACAATATTAATATGCTTTCTCCTTTAATGTAATACTGATTTCGATTCAACCCCAAAATTCTATGTCTGGTTTTGGGCACATATAGCGGGTGTTTCTCGGCGCCTTTTAGGCCCCAGGGAGATTCTCTGTACTGAGGCTGCATTTAGAGTAATTTCCTGCTGGAAAGGTTCCTCACAGATCGGGGCGCCATTTTTGAAGACTGCCCCGATCTCCCCCCTCCTCTTTTTAGGCACCCCCACCCCCCCTCCATTTCTGACCCTCATTTCCCTCCACCTGGGAAGGCTCCTTCACGGGATCGATCCCTGCCAGTGCCAACCTGGCATCTGGCTACCCCAGTACCGCTGGCATGGCAGCCTGGCAAGGCCAGGGTGGCACTGCCAGGGTTATATTGTCTTCTATTAATAAAGATTATCATTTAAGAAGTAGATCCTCATGCCTCCACCCGGGTATCTTCATTAACATACCTTCAATCAAGCTGGCCTTTAAGGGATACAGCTTTGGATACATCTGCAAATTATAATCCTGAAACAAGTTGAGCCAAAATTCACGAATGGTTGAAGAATCACTCTTTTCCAGCGATTGCAGCAACGAGTACATGGCCTTGCTGATCTGCTTTTGTAGTTTTGAGATTTCCTACAAGAGAAACACATACCTTAGATTTGTGTATGATGCCATGGTATGTAGAATTAATTATAATGACTGGATGGTTCACTTAATCCAATCCAGAACATCACTATTGGTTTGTCTCTGTGTTCTTTGCAATTGTCAGAGTTCATGGCATTCATAACCCAAACCTCTGATTTTGGGGGCTTCGAGTCCCTCCACGCTTATAAGATCCGTCTCCAGCTACCAAGGAGGCAAAGGCCAAAACGTCAGCCAACTTATTCAAGCAGCATGGTAGCACAGTGGTTAGCACAGTTGTTTCACAGATCCAGGGTCCCAGGTTCGATTCCCGGCTTGGGTCACTGTCTGTGCGGAGTCTGCACGTTCTCCCCGTGTGTGCGTGGGTTTCCTCCGGGTGCTCTGGTTTCCTCCCAGTCAAAAGACGTGCAGATTAGGTGGATTGGCCATGATAAATTGCCCATATTGTCCAAAAAGGTTGGTTGGGTTGCTGGGTGACGGGGATAGAATGGAGGCATGGGCTTAAGTGTGGTGCTCTTTCCAGGGTCCGGTGAAGACTCGATGGGCCGAGTGGTCTCCTTCTGCACTGTAAATTCTATGATCTCTATGAACTGGGTTTAGGTAGGTAGATCAGGTGTTTTTCATGTATTAGTGCAGACTTGATGGTTCAAAGAACCTCTTCAACACTGATTCTGTGATTGTAAGAACCTGAGGGGTATTGAAAGGATGGATGTAGAAAATATGTATCCTCTGGTGGGAGAATCTAGAACAAGGGGTCACTGTTTAACAATAAGGGTTGCTCATTTATAACAGAAATTAGATTAAATTTATCCCCTCAGAAGGTCATGAATCTTTGGGTTCTCTTCCTGAAAAGGAAACAGACTCTGAATATTTTTGAAACAGAGGTGGATAGATTCTTAGTAAGCAAGGGGGTGATAGGTTATCGGGGGTAGGCGAGATGCCGATTTGAGGTCAGATCAGCTGTGATCTTGTGAAATGGCGGAGCTGGCTCGAGGGATTGAATGGCCCATTGCTCTTCCTTGTTTGTATGCTCAGCTAGCTGGAGCTAGTTAAGCTGCAGAACCAACTGGCCCATTTCTCCCATCTGTCACACTTAACTCTGTCCCAGGTGGGAGTTGCGATGTAGCCAATGACTGATCGATTAGGGGTGTAGCAGCATAGTGCTCCAGAGGCATTAAAGCCATTGAGATATGAGTAAAAGGAGGTAGGAGGGTGGAGAAATGACAGTACTGCAGCTAAGTGGCATGTTCAATGTTAGTTTTAATCATTTTATTGCTCTCTCCTCTCATGTCTAACAGCTCAGGCTTTGAAATGTTTGACTCCAGTATGAATGTCCAGCATCATTGGCTCGTCTATGAGCCAACCCTTCAGTGACTGGGGTGGGGAAAGAAGGTATTGCCCACAGAAAATCTGAAGAGAGACACAAACACATGAGGAAGAAAGAGGAGTGGAAAAAAAGAGGAAAAATGAAAAAGTCAGAGGTGAAAAGGTGTGAAATGGGGTGTGAGGCTGTGAGAATATTTTGCTAGATCCGGTTAAAGGAAGTTCCCGAAAACTTTGGTTCAAAAGTATTAAGAAGCGTGCAACCTTGCAAGGACAAAATTAAATGGCATTTGGGGAAAACCTTGGTAGGTCAGACACAGAATGAATGTTTCACGGAGCCCATAGAAAGTTAAAGCCTCGAATGAGGCCATTTCCCCCATTCTGTCTGCTCTGGCTTTTTGCCAAAGCCAACCCATCATATTTTTGCTAAAGCAAACTCATCCAATGTCCCCAGTCTCGCCCCATAGCCCCGGATCTTCCTTTGGTTCAAATGTCTATTTACTGTCTCCTTAAAGGATGCAGCCATCTCCCCCTCAGCTACAGGGGGCAGCAGGGTAGCATGGTGGTTAGCATAAATGCTTCACAGCTCCAGGGTCCCAGGTTCGATTCCCGGCTGGGTCACTGTCTGTGTGGAGTCTGCACGTCCTCCCCCTGTGTGCGTGGGTTTCCTCCGGGTGCTCCGGTTTCCTCCCACAGTCCAAAGATGTGCGGGTTAGGTGGATTGGCCATGCTAAATTGCCCGTAGTGTCCTAATAAAAGTAAGGTTAAGGGGGGGGGTTGTTGGGTTACGGGTATAGGGTGGATACGTGAGTTTGAGTAGGGTGATCATGGCTCGGCACAACATTGAGGGCCGAAGGGCCTGTTCTGTGCTGTACTGTTCTATGTTCTATGTTCTATGTACCCGAGTGACAAAACATTCCATGCTCCCATTGAAACAATTCTCTGGGTGAAGATTTCTCCTCAGCCCCCCAACTCCTCCTCATTTTGGCCACTTTAGGTTCATGACCTTTTGTCATTTGTTCTCCAAGGAAAGGGTACCGTCTCTTCTTGTTACTATTAAATCTCTTACTCTCCTCAAAGCCAGTAGAAATATCGCCAATATCGCTTCCTCAGCACCTTCCTATGCCTGGTATCATTCTGGTGAATACACTGTGTGTGCAATTTATTGCACTTTTGACAATGAGGTGCTCAAAACTGAATTCAGCATTTTAACTGTGGTCAAATCTCCCTGGGGTCATCCAAACAAGATGCTACTCACTCACTTTAAATTTTTCTGCAGTAATTAACTGGTTGTCTCGAAGGCCGTAGAGGAAGGGGAATACTTTGTCAATCGCAATGGAAATGTCGACCTTTTTGATGATCAACAACTGCCTGAGGTCTTCATCAGTAAAATAACCAAGGAAAGACATACTGCGGGAAAAGATAATGAGAGCATTCATTAATTAACATTGTTCAATTATATAAACACCAAAGAACGACTTCGAATTGAGCAATATAGTTGGAGTTAAAGGTTATTCCGATGGGGAGATAAAAGATTGAGGGAAATGCTCAGATGATGAATAAGTGGGTTTAACTGAAGAAAAATAATAGACTTGTTGGCAGTAATCTTCGCATTCTTCCCAAAATGGGGGTGAAGTTGGCTGAAAAGCCTGGCTGCCCGTATCAAGTTGATGTTTGGACTCTAGAACCTGGGGTTCAGGCCTTGTGTGCACTAGTCTTTTATGGGCATCAAGTAAGGGCCGATCCCAAAAGGGTGGTGGAGGGTGAGTTAATCAATCCCTCGGCGCTGTAAGTGTCCTGAACTATTTTACTAGAGCCTGAAAGAACACGCCTGCTCCTCCTGACCCAATATTTAATAATAAGACTATTAATAATGGCGCCTGTTCGGGGAGGCTGGTACGGAAATTGAACCCGTGCTGCTGGCCTTGTTGTACATTGCAAGTCAGCTGTTTAGCCCACTGTGCTAAACCAGTCCCTCATACCAAATAATTCTACCAAAAGAATAATTTGGGCCCTTTGTTCAACTGCCACCAGAAATGTCATTTAGGGTTAACAAGTAAGCCACCCTGACAAGTGAACATAAGAACATAAGAACTAGGAGCAGGAGTAGGCCATCTGGTCCCTTCAGCCTGCTCCGATATTCAATGAGATCATGGCTGATCTTTTGTGGACTCAGCTCCACTTTCCGGCCCGAACACCATAAACCCTTGATCCCTTTATTCTTCAAAAAACTATCTATCTTTATCTTAAAAACATTTAATGAAGGAGCCTCAACTGGTTCACTGGGCAAGGAATTCCATCGATTCACAACCCTTTGGGTGAGGAAGTTCCTCCTAAACTCAGTCCTAAATCTACTTCCCCTTATTTTGAGGCTATGCCCCCTAGTTCTGCTTTCACCCACCAGTGGAAACAACCTGCCCGCATCTATCCTATCTATTCCCTTCATAATTTTATACGTTTCTATAAGATCCCCCCGCACCCTTCTAAATTCCAACGAGTACAGTCCCAGTCTACTCAACCTCTCCTCGTAATCCAACCCCTTCAGCTCTGGGTTTAACCTGGTGAATCTCCTCTGCACACCCTCCAGCGCCAGTACGTCCTTTCTCAGGTAAGGAGACCAAAACTGAACACAATACTCCAGGTGTGGCCTCATTAACACCTTATACAATTGCAGCATAACCTCCCTCGTCTTAAACTCCATCCCTCTAGCAATGAAGGACAAAATTCCATTTGCCTTCTTAATCACGTGTTGCACCTGTAAACCAACTTTTTGCAACTCATGCACTAGCACACTCAGGTCTCTCTGCACCACAGCATGTTTTAATATTTTATCATTTAAATAATAATCCCTTTTGCTATTATTCCTACCAAAATGGATAACCTCACATTTGTCAACATTGTATTCCATCTGTCAGACCCTAGCCCATTCACTTAACCTATCCAAATCCCTCTGCAGACTTCCATTATACTCTGCACTTTTTGCTTTACCACTCATCTTAGTGTCGTCGGCAAACTTGGACACATTCCACTTGGTCCCCAACTCCAAATCATCTATGTAAATTGTGAACAATTTTGGGCCCAACACTGAACCCTGAGGGACACCACTAGCTACTGATTGCCAACCAGAGAAACACCCATTAATTCCCATTCTTTGCTTTCTATTAATTAACCAATCCTCTATCCATGCTACTACTTTACCCTTAATGCCATGCATCTTTCTCTAATGCAGCAATAATTTGTGTGGCACCTTGTCAAAAGCTTTCTGGAAATCCAGATATACCACATCCATTGGCTCCCCGTTATCTACCGCACTGGTAATGCCCTCATAAAATTCAACTAAATTAGTTAGGCAAGACCTGCCCTTTATGAACCCATGCTGCGTCTGCCCAATGGGACAATTTCCATCCAGATGCCTTGCTATTTCTTCCTTGATGATAGATTCCAGCATCTTCCCTCCTACCGAAGTTAAGCTAACTGGCCTATAATTACCCGCTTTCTGCCTACCTCCTTTTTTTAAACAGTGGTGTCACGTTTGCTAATTTCCAATCCGCCGGGACCACCCCAGAGTCTAGTGAATTTTGGTAAATTATCACTAGTGCACTTGCAATTTCGCTAGCCATCTCTTTTAGCACTCTGGGAAGCATTCCATCTGGACCAGGGGATGAGCAGAATTCCCACTGCGTACACTTATTTTCGTTATGTGAAAAAGTGTCAACTGGGTTCTGTATCTTGCTTGCAACTCCAATACTCAAAGTTAAACTATCTCCCACCGAAATCAGGCATAGAGGTGTAGAGTCTTCATAGAATCATATAGAAAACAGAAGCAGGAGGAGGCCATTCGGCCCTTCGAGCCTGCTCCATCATTCATTATGATCATGGCTGATCATCAAGTTCAATACCCTGATCCCCCCCCCCCCTCACTCCCCATATCCCTTGATCCCTTTAGTCCCAAGAGCTATATCTAATTCCTTCTTGAAATCACACAACATTTTGGCCTCAACTACTTTCTGGGTAGCGAATTCAACAGATTCACCACTCTCTGGGTGAAGACATTTCTCCTCACCTCTGTCCTAAAAGGTTTACCCCTTATCTATGACCCCCAGTTCTGGACACCCCCACTGTCGGGACCATGCTTTCTGAATCTACCCTGTCTAATCAGTTTAGAATTTTATAAGTTTGTATGAGATTCCCTCTTCTAAACTCGAAGGAATATATAGACATCGACATAGACAGAGAAAGTGGGAAATATTTATACTGTGGAGTGAGAATGAAAGATGAGTCAGAGCCACAGAAATCCGCTGTAACTCATTTTTCATTCTCTCTCCACAGGATAAATATTTCCCACTTTCTCTGTCTGTTAGCTTTGACAAAGAGTCATTGGACTTGAAACGTTAGCTCTTTTCTCTCCCTACAGATGCTGCCAGACCTGCTGAAATTTTCCAGCATTTTCTCTTTTGCATGGAAGGACCATCCGACCCAAGCCCATGCCTCCACCCTGTAATCCGGTAACCCCATCTAACCTTTTTGGACACTAAGGGCAATTCAGCATGGCCAATCCATCTAACCTGCACATCTTTTTTCCTCTTCTTAATCAATCCCTCGGTCCAACTTGGCTGAATTTTAAACTGTTCCCAATCCTCAGGTCTACATAGAACATAGAACATAGAACGATACAGCGCAGTACAGGCCCTTCGGCCCTCGATGTTGCACCGACATGGAAAAAATCTAAAGGCCATCTAACCTACACTATGCCCTTATCATCCATATGCTTATCCAATAAATTTTTAAATGCCCTCAATGTTGGCGTGTTCACTACTGTTGCAGGTAGGGCATTCCACGGCCTCACCACTCTTTGCGTAAAAAACCCACCTCTGACCTCTGTCCTATATCTATTACCCCTCAATTTAAGGCTATGTCCCCTCGTGCTAGCCACCTCCATCCGCGGGAGAAGGCTCTCGCTGTCCACCCTATCTAACCCTCTGATCATTTTGTATGCCTCTATTAAGTCACCTCTTAACCTTCTTCTCTCTAACGAAAACAACCTCAAGTCCATCAGCCTTTCCTCATAAGATTTTCCCTCCATACCAGGCAACATCCTGGTAAATCTCCTCTGCACCCGTTCCAAAGCTTCCACGTCCTTCCTATAATGAGGCGACCAGAACTGTACGCAATACTCCAAATGCGGCCGTACTAGAGTTTTGTACAACTGCAACATGACCTCATGGCTCCGGAACTCAATCCCTCTACCAATAAAGGCC
Source organism: Scyliorhinus canicula (assembly GCF_902713615.1). Lineage (NCBI taxonomy): Eukaryota > Metazoa > Chordata > Chondrichthyes > Carcharhiniformes > Scyliorhinidae > Scyliorhinus > Scyliorhinus canicula. The sequence goes on along the minus strand of NC_052158.1, from coordinate 70,590,835 downwards.
AACACACCATAGGCCTTCTTCACAACCCTATCAACCTGGGTGGCAACTTTCAGGGATCTATGTACATGGACACCGAGATCCCTCTGCTCATCCACACTACCAAGAATTTTACCATTAGCCAAATATTCCGCATTCCTGTTATTCTTTCCAAAGTGAATCACCTCACACTTCTCCACATTAAACTCCATTTGCCACCTCTCAGCCCAGCTCTGCAGCTTATCTATGTCCCTCTGTAACCTGCAACATCCTTCCGCACTGTCTACAACTCCACCGACTTTAGTGTCGTCTGCAAATTTACTCACCCATCCTTCTGCGCCCTCCTCTAGGTCATTTATAAAAATGACAAACAGCAACGGCCCCAGAACAGATCCTTGTAGTACGCCACTCGTAACTGAACTCCATTCTGAACATTTCTCATCAACTACCACTCTCTGTCTTCTTTCAACTAGCCAATTTCTGATCCACATCTCTAAATCACCCTCAATCCCCAGCCTCCGTATTTTCTGCAATAGCCGACCGTGGGGAACCTTATCAAACGCTTTACTGAAATCCATATACACCACATCAACTGCTCTACCCTCGTCTACCTGTTCAGTCACCTTCTCAAAGAACTCGATAAGGTTTGTGAGGCATGACCTACCCTTCACAAAACCATGCTGACTGTCCCTAATCATATTATTCCTATCTAGATGATTATAAATCGTATCTTTTATAATCCTCTCCAAGACTTTACCCACCACAGACGTTAGGCTCACCGGCCTATAGTTACCGGGGTTATCTCTACTCCCCTTCTTGAACAAAGGGACCACATTTGCTATCCTCCAGTCCTCTGGCACTATTCCTGTAGCCAATGATGACCTAAAAATCAAAGCCAAAGGCTCAGCAATCTCTTCCCTGGCTTCCCAGAGAATCCTAGGATAAATCCCATCCGGCCCCGGGGACTTATCTATTTTCACCTTGTCCAGAATTGCCAACACTTCTTCCCTACGCACCTCAATGCCATCTATTCTAATAGCCTGGGTCTCAGCATTCTCCTCCACAATATTATCTTTTTCTTGAGTGAATACTGACGAAAAGTATTCATTTAGTATCTCGCTTATCTCCTCAGCCTCCACACACAACTTCCCACCACTGTCCTTGACTGGCCCTACTCTGACCCTAGTCATTCTTTTATTCCTGACATACCTATAGAAAGCTTTTGGGTTTTCCTTGATCCTACCTGCCAAAGACTTCTCATGTCCCCTCCTTGCTCGTCTCAGCTCTCTCTTTAGATCCTTCCTCGCTTCCTTGTAACTATCAAGCGCCCCAACTGAAACTTCACGCCTCATCTTCACATAGGCCTCCTTCTTCCTCTTAACAAGAGATTCCACTTCTTTGGTAAACCACGGTTCCCTCGCTCGACCCCTTCCTCCCTGCCTGACTGGTACGTACTTATCAAGAACATGCAATAGCTGTTCCTTGAACAAGCTCCACATATCCAGTGTGCCCAACCCTTGCAGCCTACTTCTCCAACCAACACATCCTAAGTCATGTCTAATGGCATCATAATTGCCCTTCCCCCAGCTATAACCCTTGTCCTGCGGGGTATACTTATCCCTTTCCATCACTAACGTAAAGGTCACCGAATTGTGGTCACTGTTTCCAAAGTGCTCACCTACCTCCAGATCTAACACCTGGCCTAGTTCATTACCCAAAACCAAATCCAATGTGGCCTCGCCTCTTGTTGGCCTGTCAACATATTGTGTCAGGAAACCCTCCTGCACACATTGTACAAAGAATGACCCATCTAATGTACTCGAACTATACCTTTTCCAGTCAATATTTGGAAAGTTAAAGTCTCCCATAACAACTACCCTGTTACTTTCGCTCTTTTCCAGAATCATCTTCGCCATCCTTTCCTCTACATCCCTAGAACTATTAGGTGGCCTATAGAAAACTCCCAACAGGGTGACCTCTCCTTTCCTGTTTCTAACCTCAGTCCATACTACCTCAGAAGAAGAGTCCCCATCTAGCATCCTTTCCGCCACCGTAATACTGTCCTTGACTAGCAGCGCCACACCTCCCCCTCTTTTGCCCCCTTCTCTGACCTTACTAAAACACCTAAACCCCGGAACCTGCAACAACCATTCCTGTCCCTGCTCTATCCATGTCTCTGAAATGGCCACAACATCGAAGTCCCCAGTACCAACCCATGCTGCCAGTTCCCCTACCTTATTTCGTATACTCCTGGCATTGAAGTAGACACACTTCAAACCACCTACCTTAACACTGGCACCCTCCTGCGAAGTCAAATCTGTGCTCCTGACCTCTATACTCTCAATCTCCCGTACCCCAAAACTACAATCCAGGTTCCCATGCCCCTGCTGAATTAGTTTAAACCCCCCCAAAGAGCACTAACAAATCTCCCCCCCAGGATATTGGTGCCCCTCAGGTTCAGATGTAGACCATCCTGTCTATAGAGGTCCCACCTTCCCCAGAAAGAGCCCCAGTTATCCAGAAATCTGAATCCCTCCCGCCTGCACCATCCCTGTAGCCACGTGTTTAATTGCTCTCTCTCCCTATTCCTCATCTCACTATCACGTGGCACGGGCAACAACCCAGAGATAACAACTCTGTTTGTTCTCGCTCTGAGCTTCCATCCTAGCTCCCTAAAGGCCTGCCTGACATCCTTGTCCCCTTTCCTACCTATGTCGTTAGTGCCAATGTGGACTACGACTTGGGGCTGCTCCCCCTCCCCCTTAAGGACCCGGAAAACACGATCCGAGACATCACGTACCCTTGCACCTGGGAGGCAACATACCAAACGTGAGTCTCTCTCGCTCCCACAAAATCTCCTATCTGTGCCCCTGACTATTGAGTCCCCAATTACTAATGTTCTACTCCTTTGCCCCCTTCCCTTCTGAGCAACAGGGACAGACTCCGTGCCAGAGGCCCGTACCCCATGGCTTACCCCTGGTAAGTCGCCCCCCCCCCACAAGTATCCAAAACGGTATACTTGTTACTCAGGGGAACGACCGCAGGGGGTCCCTGCACTGACTGCTTCTTCCCAGTCCCTCTTACAGTTACCCATCTATCTCCAGTCTTTGGTGTAACTACTTCCCTGAAGCTCCTATCTATGACCCCCTCTGCCTCCCGAATGATCCGAAGTTCATCCAGCTCAAGCTCCAGGTCCCTAACACGGTTTTTGAGGAGCTGGAGTTGGGTGCACTTCCCACAGATGAAATCAGCAGGGACACTGACGGCGTCCCTCACCTCAAACATTCTGCAGGAGGAGCATTGTACTGCCTTCCCTGATATCACCTCTAGATTTAAAAAAAAACAAGAAAAAGAAAAAGAAAGGAAGAGCTTACCTGATATTACCTCAAACCCTGCTCTCGCTGAAAGGTAAGCAAATTTAAAGGCACTCACTCACCTTCACGACAGGCCCCTGCTCCCGCTTCCCAACCACCGTGGGGTGGGGGGGTTGTTTAGAGGAGGAGGTAGGGTGGGAAACACTCACAAAGTGTTTTGGGTTTAACTGTCACTTGCCAACAGCCTCTCCACAAACCACCTTCAACTTAGGCTGACCGCACTGCACGTATGCAAATTTCCCCAGAACAGCTGATCAGTAGCTCTGCTCTGCTGCCCTCTGCTGGATTATTGCTTTTTCTTGCTAATTTGTATGCTTCTTCTTTGAACCTAATACTATCTCTAATTTCCCTTTTAAGCCATGGCTTGGACACAGTTCCCTTTCTACTCTTGTGCCAAATAAGAATAAACAGCTTTTGGCGTTCACATATTTGTTCCTTGAATGCCTGCCATTGCCTATCCACTATCCATCCTTTCAGTAATGTTTGGCAGTCCATCATAGCCAGCTCATGTCTCATACCATCATAGTTACCTTTATTCAGATTCAGGATCCTGGTCTCAGAATCAACTCCTTCACTATCCACCTTGACCGTGGGCAGCACAGTAGCATTGTGGTTAGCACAGTTGCTTCACAGCTCCAGGGTCCCAGGTTCAATTCCCAGCTGGGTCACTTTCTGTGCGGAGTCTGCACGATCCCCCCGTGTCTCCGTGGGTTTCCTCCGTGCTCCGGTTTCCTCCCACAGTCTAAAAATGTGCAGGTTAGGTGGATTGGCCATGCTGAATTGCCCTTAGTGTCCAGAAATGTTGTATGAGGTTACTGGATTATGGGGATAGCATTGTAGCCACCTGGGGTAGCCACGTCCCGATTCCAAAATGGACACTCACAAAGAATACAGGGAAAAAATGGTCAGCACTAGAAAAACAAGCAGGTATAAGGTTTCCTGTGGATTGGAACCTGCAGTTTGTCCATGGACAGCCGCCTAGTTCGTCCGCAGAAACCTCTGAGAATTTGCCCCCACACCAGTTCGTAATTGCTCTTCTAATTTGAAGGTAGACGAGGCATCACTGCAACCCATCACGACGACTACATTCGTGCCCGTTCTTGCCGGTTACTCAGGCAGTAGAGAAATGGAACTTATCCCTGCCCTGCCTGAGGACCCCCCTCTGGTCAGCTAAGCTTGGATAGAGCACATCCCGTCCTACCCGGGGATTCCATCCAATTCTTACCCGCCGCGGCCCATACGCACCTCATTTTGGCTCTTTTATTTCAAAAGTTTTTGTTTTGTTTTATAGTGACCCTTCGGTTGCTTTCCTCATGCTATTTACATCTTCAAACATTGGGATGGTAAATCGCACAGGCTGCGAGGCGGCTCGCACTGTGTCAGTTTTTTTCCGAGAATGTCTTGTCCAGAAATTCGGTTTAAAAGAATATGAGGGAGTCACAGATGATGACCAATTATAAAGGGTAATTGGCAATAAAGGACAGGCAGACAAACACACGAGATCTTAAACAAGATAATGACAGATATTATGCTTGTGTTCACAGAATTCCAGAAGAAGACAAGAAGAGAAAAAAGACGAAAAGAGAAGGAAAGATGAAGACGACCTTCATCTTTGTTATATGGACACTAGCAGGATCCCTTTGGTTGCGCCGAACGCTAACCCCCTCACCCCCACCCCACAGGCCGTCAATGATTCACTCCCCCACAGTATTCAGAGCCCAGCAACAGTCAACAATACCCCAACCTGGTGTGATAAGTCTATCACTTGGTACTCACTCTCATATGTCGTTGAAGCACTTTTAGCATTGGCGATACTTTGCAGTGTCGTGCAGACCATTAGAATGAGGAAATGGCGAAGGAGAGCCTACCGCTCTCGCACCCCGGCATACAGAATTAGATCCCCTATTTTTGGTTTCCACCAGACCCCGAACCCCTTGACATGGATTAAATTGCATTCGTTTTTTTTGTTTTGTGTGTGTTCGTTTGTTTCAATAAAGAAATGTGAACTCTGTGTTTGACTGCTAAACCAGAGAAATTTGAATGCTGCTATTTTTGTACAGTTAAGATGTTAGGATATTATTTAATTGTTTGAGTGAGGATAGTTTATTGAGATTAGTTAGCGGTTCCAGTTTTTTTATTTTGTAATGCATGTCCTTAATGCTATAGCGCCCCGTAGAGTTTTGATGATGTGTGTATGTAAAATTGTTTAGTTAAAAATATGTTGCATAGTTAAGGTCAGTGTAGAGCCTAGTCATGGGTGCCCGGCTTGGTAAGAGTACGAAGACAACGCAGTAATGTGATCCTTCACGCTTCGCGTTGAGGATCACAAGGAGGGAGTGTAGCCACCTGGGGTGGCCACGTCCCGATTCCAAAATGGACATTCGCAAAGAGTACAGGGAAAAATGGACAGCACTAGAAAAACAAGCAGGTACAAGGTTTCCTGTGGATTGGAACCAGCAGAGCCCAGACAGAACTGAAACTACAAGCCATTAGCATAGTAATGCGCTATCTCTGGGGACAAAAGATAAACATTTAAACAATCGGTACCGGGGCAGACTCCCCACCGCCAGTGGAGACTAAAACAAACGCAGGCCAATGGTTACCTAGGGCCTGCCCAATGATCGGGGAACGACCCCGTTATTGGAGAGAATCGATACAAACGATTGGGACATGGTCCAATTAATTGGGACCAAGTCCAGGGTCCGCCCAGAAGGGCGCGAAACCCTTTGGACTATAAAGCAGAGTCCCCAAGGTCAGAACGGCCTCTTGGAAGAACTCTTCTTCTTCACCTTCACCTTGGCCTTTGGCTCTCAGGGACGAGAGGCCCGCCAAGCACCAGCCAAGTAAGTCTAAGGTCAATGCACGCTACAAGATAGGCGCTCCTAGCTACTATTCTATACCAGTTTGAAGCCAGCAGTATTCGAACCGGACAACGGCCATTGTTCCTCTGACTGAGTGGGCACCCGAAGCTAAGTATAGGCTTTTAGTAGTAGTTGTAGTTTAGTGAGTAGAGTTTGTGCATGAGTAATAATTAACTGTGTGTGTAAATAAATGTGCATTGATTTCAAACTTACTAACTGGTGTATCGAGTCTTTGATCAGTATTCGGTTTTGAAACTTGTGGTGGTATCAGAAAGATACCTGGCGACTCTTGAGCAAAGGTAATTAAAACAGAGCAAATTAAGGAAAGCATAACGAGCAACAGCGTGATAGTGTGGGCTTGGGTAGGGTGCTCTTTCCAAGGGCCGATGCAGAAACGATGGGCTGAATGGCCTCCTTCTGCACTGTAAATTCTATCATTCTATGATTGATAAACAATTCTATCATATTCTTTGAGGAGGTGACCAAGCACATGGAGGAAGGTAAAGCAGTGGATGTAGTGTACATGGCTTTTAGTAAGGCATTTGATAAGATTCCCCATGGTAGGCTTCTGCAGAAAGTAAGGAGGCATGGGATAGTGGGAAATTTGGCCAGTTGGATAACGAACTGGCTAACCGATAGAAGTCAGAGAGTGGTTGCGGATGGCAAATATTCAGCCTGGAGCCCAGTTACCAGTGGCGTACCGCAGGGATCAGTTCTGGGTCCTCTGCTGTTTGCGATTTTCATTAATGACTTGGATGAGGGATTTGAAGGGTGGGTCAGTAAATTTGCAGACGAAAAGAAGATTGGTGGAGTTGTGGATAGTGAGGATGGCTGTTGTCGGCTGCAAAGAGACATAGATAGGATGCAGAGCTGGGCTGAGAAGTGGCAGATGGAGTTTAACGCTGAAAAGTGTGAGGTTGTCCATTTTGGAAGAACAAATATGAATGCGGAATACAGGGTTAACGGTAGGGTTCTTGGCAATGTGGAGGAGCGGAGAGATCTTGGGGTATATGTTCATAGATCTTTGAAAGTTGTCACTCAAGTGGATAGAGCTGTGAAGAAGGCCTATGGTGTGCTAGTGTTCATTAGCAGAGGGATTGAATTTAAGAGCCGTGAGGTGATGATGCAGCTGTATAAAACCTTGGTAAGGCCACATTTGGAGTACTGTGTGCAGTTCTGGTCACCTCATTTTAGGAAGGATGTGGAAGCTTTGGAAAAGGTGCAAAGGAGATTTACCAGGATGTTGCCTGGAATGGAGAGTAGGTCTCATGAGGAAAGGTTGAGGGTGCTCTGCCTTTTCTCAGTAGAACGGAGAAGGATGAGGCACGACTTGATAGAGGTTTATAAGGTGATCGGGGGAATCGATAGAGTAGACAGTCAGAGACTTTTTCCCCGGGTGAAACAAACTATTAAAAGGGGACATAAATTTAAGGTGGCTGGTAGAAGATATAGGGGGGATGTCAGAGGTAGGTTCTTTACCCAGAGAGTAGTGGGGGCATGGAATGCACTGCCTGTGGAAATAGTTGAGTCGGAAACATTAGGGACCTTCAAGCGGCTATTGGATAGGTACATGGATTACGGTAGAATAATGGGGTGTAGATTAATTTGTTCTTAATCTTGGACAAAAGTTCGGCACAACATCGTGGGCCAAAGGGCCTGTTCTGTGCTGTATTTTTCTATGTTCTATGTTCTATATTGTGGTCACTCATCCGCAAGGGTTCTCTCATAACTGGATTGACAACTAATCCTTTCTAATTACACAATACCTAGACGAAGATGGCCTATTCCCTTGTTGGTTCCTCAACGTATTGGTCTAGAAAACCATCCCATATACACTCCAGAAATTGCTTTGTTATTGTACTGTGATAATTTGACTCACCCAATTTGTAAGCAGATTAAAGTCACCCATACCCACGGATATTCCTTCGTCACATGCATGTCTGATTGAGGGCACGATTGAACGACCACGCTGCGCCCAAAAAGCAGCGCGCTGTGGTGCAGTGTGGCCGTAGAAGCTGGGGATCCCACTCCTGGGATCCAACCGTAAATCCCGCATATTGTGGGTGGGATCACTTTTTGGCAAATTTGCATATTAAGGCGAGTCTCACTTTAAGTGTAGTTTCCTGAGGTACCCAAGGCGTTGAGATCCATCCCCTTAGCCTTGGCGAACTCGGGTAAGTGCCATTCAGTATCGGTCTCCACAAACCGGGACCAGGCGGAACGGCACGCATGGGGGTCTCCCAGATCAAGGCCCCCAGATGCATGCCCTCTGGGCAGGGTGGTACCTTGGCATTGCCAAGGCCACCTGGACATCCTGGCAGTGCCAGCCTGGCACCCTAACGATGCCACCTGGGTGCCAGTCTGGAACTTCCAAGATGCCCAGGTGGCACTACCAGGGTGCCAGATTGGCACTGCCAAGATGCCAAGCTGGTATTTTTTGCACGGTGGTGATCAGGCCGAGGGTCCCCAGCACAGGTGTTGGGGTGTGTGTGGGTGTTGGGAGCTAGGGGTGTGGAAGGGGGGGGGGGGGGGGGGGTAGAGACCCTCCCATAGTGCACTGGGGTTTTGAGGGGATCAGGGGTCACTTTGGGGGAAATCGGGATGTCATTTAGTAATGGAATCCTGATGTCTAGCTACACTAAGGGGTTCCGGCGAGCCAAGCTCCTCAGTGCAGAAAACAGGGCTATGCGTGGCCTTGGTTGCACATTCTCAGCGAAGGCACTTGTGGTAGAATCAACATCTGATGGATTGGTCTCTTCAGCCAAAGTAAAAGTGACCATATTCTAGAATCATAGAAACGCTACAGTGCAGAAGGAGGCCATTTGGCCTATAGAGTCCACACTGACCCTTTGAATGAGCACATTTAAGAGTGCCCTATCCCCGTAATCCCATAACCTAACCTGCACGTCCCTGGACATTAAGGGGCAATTTAGCATAGCCAAGCCACCAAACGCACTCATTTTTTGAACTGTTGGAGGAAACCAGAGCGCTAATCTGTCCCGGAAGGATTTACTGCCATGTTTATCCCATTTGTAGATGGAAGGATGCTAATGATGAGGAGAAGGCAGCACGGTAGCATAAGTGGATAGCACTGTGGCTCCACAGCGCCCAGGTCCCAAGTTTGATTCCCCTCTGGGTCATTGTCTGTGCGGAGTCTGCACGTTCTCTCCATGTCTGCGTGGGTTTCCTCCGGGTGCTCCGGTTTCCTCCCACAGTCCAATGACGTACAGGTTAGGTGGATTAGACACGCTAAATTGCCCTTAGTGACTAAAAAGGTTAGGAGGGGTTATTGGGTTACGGGGATAGGGTGGAAGTGAGGTCTTAAGTGGGTCGGTGCAGACTCGATGGGCCGAATATCCTCCTTCTGCACTGTATGTCCAGCACAAGGGGGCATAGCTTTAAATTGAGGGGAGATAGATATAGGACAGATGTCAGAGGTAGGTTCTTTACCCAGAGAGTAGTAAGGGAATGGAATGCCCTGCCTGCAACAGTAGTGGACTCGCCAACACTAAACACATTCAAATGGTCATTGGATAGGCATATGGATGATAAGGGAATAGTGTAGATGGACTTTAGAGGGGTTTCACAGGTCGGCGCAACATCGCGGGCCGAAGGGCCTGTACTGCGCTGTAATGTTCTATGTTCTTGTTCTTCCTGAGCCAATAACCAATCTAGTCCATTTTTATCCTCCCTGGAATTATCCTCTGACTGCTGTCTCTTACCCCTGATAAGCAGCACCTATAAAACATCACACAGTACTCTTAAAAGTAACCTTAACATTGTAACATTGATTCACTAATCTAGTCACCGATCACTACTTATATGGCCCAGCACGACTTAGTATTAGACTGCAGTGTGAATAAAGCTGTAAAATGGAACCCATTCAGCTCTTCAAACTGGAACTGACACAGAAACTAAAACCTACCTTGTGTATTGGTGGTGGTCTTGGTGGTGACAGCTGTACTGGGCCTTGCAGCGTGAATTCAAACTACTTAAATATTTCAAACACAGTTTCGGTTTCCGGGTGTGGAATCGTTTAATCATTTAAACAGGAAATCATTTTGCTGCCTTATAGGGAGCATGTGCAAAGTTCCTACCTTTCTTTCAGAGGCACAAACGTAGAGAAACCGTTCCTTTATTTACTTTCCTTGAAAGAAAGGACAATTTAGCCCGCCTTCCCCGCCCATCTTTTTACTGTGAACTCTTGTTAATCATTGCCTAACTGCAGTGTACTGAGAGTATTTGATGGGCCAGTGAGGGAACTTCACTCCTTTAACCCACTCTGGGAATGTTTGATGGGACAGATTAGATACACAATAAAAGTCCTGCACGACAAACACTCGCAGGTCAGGTACATCATGTGTATTTAAAAGCATTAATGGAAACATTTCTAACTTGATGTCAGAATTTAAAAAAAATATTTTTAAAAAGTAAAAAACAGTTTAAATGAAATTTTGAATGTGCGAATTTAATAAGAAGGGAGCTTCAATTTGTAATTAACCCACAGTGTACCAAGTCTGAGAATGGAATTTTACTTTGCATTTAACCCACACAATTCCCAGTCAGGTAATGTTTGATGGGGGAGTGTAGAAGGGAGTTTCACTTTATATTTAACTCACAGTGTACTAAGTCTGAGAATGTTTGATAAGTAGTGTAGAGGGTGCTTCACTTTGTATTTAACACACACATTACTTACTATGAGAATGTTTGACTGCAGAGGGAGCTTTACTCTGTACCCAGATTGGGAATGTTTGATCAGACGGTGTGGAACGTGCTTTTACTCTGTACCTAACCCACACTACCCAAATTGGGAATGTTTGATCGGACAGTGTGGAACGTGCTTTACTCTGTACCTAACCCATACTGTATCCAGATTGGGAGTGTTTGAGGGACAGTGTACTGTGGCCTGCAATTTTCTTATTAAATTCGCTCATTCAAAATTTCATTTAAACTTTTAAACTTTTTTAAAATAATTTTTTTAAATTCTGACATCAAGTTAGAAATGTTTACATTAATGCTTTTAAATACCCATGATGTACCTGACCTGTGAGTGTTTGTCGTGCAGGACTTTTATAGTGTATCTAATCTGTGCTGTACTGTGCTGTACCTTACCTGGGAGTGTTTTAAGGGACTGATTTGCTCTAAATCAAACCGCACCTGAGACTGTTAGGGGAGTACAGTGAGAAGTCTTACAACACCAGTTTAAAGTCCAACAGGTTTGTTTCCAACTGATTCCTGTTGGGCTTTAACCTGGTGTTGTAAGACTTCTTACTGTGCTCACCCCAGTCCAACGCCGGCATCTCCACATCATGTTAGGGGAGTGTTTGGTAGGATATGGCAAAGCTTTGTCTCGCTTGGAAGTACTTAACACTGACAACGGGAACAAACCGCTTTCAGACTCTGACTCCGATAGTGTTCACATGTATCAGTGCAACGCAACTTGCATAGAAACCATAAAATTTCCATCAGACTCTTCTACGCTTCATTATGGAATTTGGAGATGGTCCCTAACTGCCGTCAGAAACGGAAGAGCAGGCAGACGTCAAGTGTCATCATGAGGAACAATGCCAACCTCCAGGCCTCAGACCGGCACACAGCCCGCGAAAATAAAGTTTTACACCAATCAAACAGAAAGTGCTTTACTTTCTGAATTTAAATTTAACATTTTACATGACTTAATCTCTAAAATTTGCTCAGCATTAAATTTAATTCAGTTTGTGCAACATCTGATATATGGAAGGCTCCGATCCACAAGTGAGGCATTCTCGCATTGAGTCCTGCCGTACCAACTAATGGAAATATCAGAAACTCCATCCAGTGTAAAATCAGCAGGAGGTTCTGCATGTAAGCTCGCTGTAACTCCTTCAGTGAGGTATTGGTATATTGATTACTGCAGTTTCTCTGTCCCTCCCTCAGCGATATATTAGTATACTGATTAGTGCAGTTTCACTTTGTCCCTCCCTCAGGGATACATTGGTATACTGATTCCTTTTTAAAAAAATATTTTCGTGAACATTTTTGAATATACAGAAACAAATGAACAACCCCAAAACACAAAAACAAACAACCCCCATCCCACCCCCCCCCCCCCCCAACTTTTGACGGTGACCAGTTCCTTGGAATACATGATAAATGACTGCCATCTTATGTAAAACTGCACCCCCCCCCCCCATCGAACCCCTCAAGATATATTTAATTTTCTCAAGATACAAAAACTCCAGTAGACCCCCCCTCCCCCCAAGCCACGCTGAGGCACTGGGTGGAGAAGCTGACCTCACTCCAACAGAACCCCCCTGCAAGCAATCAATGAGACGAAAGCTAAGACATCTGCCTTCGATCCCGTCTGCAGCTCCGGCCGTTCTGACACCCCGAAAATGGCCTCTGGGGTGCCAGGCTCTAATTCCAATTGTAAGATCGCTGACATAGTGCCGAAGAATGAACCCCAGAAGTTCACCAACTTAAGACATGCCCAAAACATATGAATGTGATTTGCTGCCCCCCCTCACCCTCCCCCCACACACAACTCGCACCTATCTTCTATCCCCTCAAACACTTGACTCATCCTAGCCCTTGTTAAATGTGCCCGATGTACCCAATTCAGTTGTACGAGTCCAAGGCTCGCACACAAGGCGTCATTTACCCTCCGCAGGGCTTCACACCACACCCCCTCTCCACTTCCCCCAGTTCTTCCCCTCACTTGGCCTTAATCCTCCCCAGTATGCTGTGTCCTCCACCAGAATCTTCCCATAAATTCCAGAAGTACTCCCCTCTTCCACCCCCTCCAACGACAGCACCTCTCCACCAACGATGATGGCGGGAAAATTACGAACCTGCAAGTCTCTGAAGGCCTCCAACTGCGCGAACCAATACTTCTCGGCTAACTCCTGCAGAATCGTGGATCGCCCCTCCAGGAATAAATTCCCCATTACTGCCGCCCCCATTCTCCTCCAAACCTTAAACCTGGCGTCCAATCTAGCCAGTTCAATGTGATTGTCCCTAATCAGAGTCATCTTCGACCCTCCCCGCTATAATTACCTCCATATTTTTGATGTGGCCACCACTACTGGATTCCCTGAAAACATTCCTGCAGAAAATGGCACGGAGCCATCACAATGCCTTGCAGGCGTGACCCCTTATACTAGCTAGCCTCCATCCTGACCCAGATCTCTTGCTGATCCCCACACCAGCCCAATACCTATTCCACATTCACCGCCCAGTAATACAGTAGTACATCAGGTTTGGCAGTGCCAGACCCACAGACTGCCAGTTTCTCTGTAAGACCCTTTTCCAAATCCTCGCCCATATAAAACATCTACCCCCACAAAATAGCCTTTGGTAAAAAAACAGCAGGTACTGGAATAAAAACAAAAACTGTGGTAAGATATTCATCTTTACCGGTTGCACTCGGTCAGAAAGAGACAGAGGGGGACTGTCCCATCTCTGTAAATCCGTCTCAACCCTACTCGCTAAACTTGTAAAATTTAACTTCCGGAGTCACGCCCAATCCCGAGCCACCTGCACTCCTAACTATCCAAAACGAGAGCTTGTCAAATGAAGTGGCAGTACCCCTAAAGTTAACCCCCTTTCCCGGAGGAGTGACCGGAAAACATTTACTTTTTTCCAAATTCAATTTGTACCAGGAGAGAGCCCCAAACCGCCTTAACAGCCCCGTTATGTCCCACATTGCGGGAACCAGTTCCATAATGTACAACAAAAGAAAATTGGCATATAGCGACACCCTATGCTCCTCCCCTGCTCATTAACCGTCTCCACTTAGCCAAACTCTCAAAGGGATGGCCAATGACTCAATCCCAGCGTGAATAGGAAGGGGAACATAGGCCACCCTTGCCTCGATCCCCTATGCAATCGAAAATAACCCAAACTAACACTATTCATCAGAACATTGGCCCTTGGTTCCTTGTACAACAGTTTGATCCATGACAAAAACTAAGGCCCGATCCTGAACTGCTCCAACATCGCAAACAAGTACCCCCACTCAACCCATTAGTTTTTCATACCATTTCATTTTAACTGTCTTTTACCATTTCTTTACAGAGAACATAGAACATAGAACGATACAGCGCAGTACAGGCCCTTCGGCCCTCGATGTTGCACCGACATGGAAAAAATCTAAAGGCCATCTAACCTACACTATGCCCTTATCATCCATATGCTTATCCAATAAATTTTTAAATGCCCTCAATGTTGGCGAGTTCACTACTGTTGCAGGTAGGGCATTCCACGGCCTCACCACTCTTTGCGTAAAAAACCCACCTCTGACCTCTGTCCTATATCTATTATCCTCAATTTAAGGCTATGTCCCCTCGTGCTAGCCACCTCCATCCACGGGTGAAGGCTCTCGCTGTCCACCCTATCTAACCCTCTGATCATTTTGTATGCCTCTATTAAGTCACCTCTTAACCTTCTTCTCTCTAACGAAAACAACCTCAAGTCCATCAGCCTTTCCTCATAAGATTTTCCCTCCATACCAGGCAACATCCTGGTAAATCTCCTCTGCACCCGTTCCAAAGCTTCCACGTCCTTCCTATAATGAGGCGACCAGAACTGTACGCAATACTCCAAATGCGGCCGTACTAGAGTTTTGTACAACTGCAACATGACCTCATGGCTCCGGAACTCAATCCCTCTACCAATAAAGGCCAACACACCATAGGCCTTCTTCACAACCCTATCAACCTGGGTGGCAACTTTCAGGGATCTATGTACATGGACACCGAGATCCCTCTGCTCATCCACACTACCAAGAATTTTACCATTAGCCAAATATTCCGCATTCCTGTTATTCTTTCCAAAGTGAATCACCTCACACTTCTCCACATTAAACTCCATTTGCCACCTCTCAGCCCAGCTCTGCAGCTTATCTATGTCCCTCTGTAACCTGCAACATCCTTCCGCACTGTCTACAACTCCACCGACTTTAGTGTCGTCTGCAAATTTACTCACCCATCCTTCTGCGCCCTCCTCTAGGTCATTTATAAAAATGACAAACAGCAACGGCCCCAGAACAGATCCTTGTAGTACGCCACTCGTAACTGAACTCCATTCTGAACATTTCTCATCAACTACCACTCTCTGTCTTCTTTCAACTAGCCAATTTCTGATCCACATCTCTAAATCACCCTCAATCCCCAGCCTCCGTATTTTCTGCAATAGCCGACCGTGGGGAACCTTATCAAACGCTTTACTGAAATCCATATACACCACATCTTAATATTCTTTCTTAATATATATTAAACCCCCCATCTTATCCACCTTTCCTTGCCCCTTCTCCCTTTTGCTTCCTCCTTCCCCTTCCCCCACATCTACATCTGTCACAGTTTACCCTCTGATGTTAGTTTCTCTGCTGTTTGGCCTCTCACACCTTTTGTTCTCTCTGGGGGCTGCCAATAGCACTCTTTCCCCGTGGTTTCTGTGGCTATTAGCAACCCGTTTCCCTGGGTTTCTGTGGCTCTGACACATCTATCATTCTCACTCCACAGTATAAATATTTTCCATTATTTCTGTCTGTTAGCTTTGACAGAGTCATCGGACTCGAAACGTTAACTCTTTTCTCTCCCTACAGATGCTGCCAGACCTGCTGAGATTTTCCAGCATTTTCCCTTTCGTTTCAGATTCCAGCATCCGTAGTAATTTCCTTTTACCCCCACTCTACCCTGTCAAAAGCCTTCTCAGCATCTAACGCCAGGATTAAATCTTGTCCCCCCACTCTGTCTGAGAGAGGATCACATTCAGTAGGCTTCGCACAATGGAAGACAATCACCTACACTTCACAAAACCCATTTGATCCTCCCCAATCACCTATGGGAGGCATCCCTCCAATACAAGCCCAGCACCTTCGCCACAATCTTTGCATCCACATTTAACAATGAGATTGGCCGGTATGACCCACACTCCACCGGGTCCTTATCCTTTTTCAACAAAAGTGAAATGGACACCTGACTCTCCATCTCTGGGAGCAATGCCTGGGCCATCGACTCTTCAAACATCTCCACCAAGAACGGTACCGATGTCTCTGCAAACCTTTTATAAATTTTCACCGAAAACCCATTCCGGTGCCTTCCCCAACTGCATACCTATCGCCTTCCTAACTTCCTCCACTCTCAGCAGCTCCTTCAACTCTTCTCAATCTTCCTCCTCCAGCCTGGGACACTCCAACCCCTCCAAAATCTCCACGAAAATCATCCTCCTGCGACTCCGAACTGTACAGCTTCTTATAAACCGCTTCAAACACACTGTTCACCTTCTCTGGCGCCGACTCCAGCCTCCCCCCCACTCCTTCCCCCCCGGACCTGGTTAATCTCCTGTGAAGCTAACTGCCACCTCAACTGGTACACCAGCAGATGGCTGACATTCTCCGTGTACCCATAACCGCCCCTTCACCTGTCTCAACTGCCACACCGCTTTATCACCAAATCAAACTGGTGATAGCCCCGATATTATGCCCCGATGGTGATATTATAATGCCGTCAAAATATCCACTCATGTATATAATGAGATGCAGACAGGCAGTGATTGACACACAGGATGACTAATGAACACACTACACAGAACAACCAATCACCAGACAAGACACCACCACTATAAAGCCCACAGGGCATTAAGACTCCAGCTCTTTTCGGGACCCAGACACTGAGACAGTCTGAGTGCACAAGTCAGTGGACATTATTGCCATGTGGTTGCTCGTAGGACTGGTCGAGCCAGTAAGAGGTTGTCAGTAGGATTAGTAGAGTGTCAACCCACAGATGAACATGTAAAGCAGTTCATAGTTAAATAAAACAGTGTTGGATCATCTCCGGTGTTAGACGTTTGTTTCTAGCTTCCTTGCATCCAGTTGCAGTCAACGTCGAACCAACCTGCCTAACACATCAGTCACCTGTTCGGGTACACAGAGGGAGAATTCAGAGTCCAAACACCTAACAGTATGTCTTTTGGGTCTTGTGGGAGGAAACCGGAGGACCTGGAGGAAACCCAGGCAGACATGGGGAAAACGTGCAGACTCCGCACAGACAGTAACCCAAGCCAGGAATCGAACCTGGGATCCAGGGACTGTGAAGCCATAGTGTTAACCATTGTGCTACCGTGCTCCCGCCATCCACCATCTAGGCCACCTTTACACAAAACCCAGATCCATTACCAGCCCCACATCCAAACTCCATGCCGGCCACCTCTCCAGAAGCACGTCCACCAGGTGCGAAGCATGATCGGAAATCACAATCGTGGAATACTACGGTTTCCTCACCCCCGGCATTAATGACCTCCCCATTATTAAAAAAACGATCCAAGAGTAGACCTTGTGCAGGAGAACTCCCTTCCCCTACCCCCGGGTGCAAAAATCACATGAATCCGCTCCCCCAACTCTTTCATAGATGCTGCCAATACTCTTGCCCCTCCCCCCTCACCCCGCCTATAGGAGTCAGCGACTTGGAACACTTTCGGCTTCAAGACTGTATTCAGGTCCCACTCCAGGAACTGATGCATGTCCACACTCAGGATTTCACCATCCTCTTCATAAAATCTACATCATCCCAGCTTGTGGCGTAAATGCTAGCCAAAACCAGCTATTTACCCTCCAACACCCCCTTAACCATGACATACTTCCTCCCCCGCCCCAGTCTGCCACCACCTTCTCCATCTGGAACCAAAATTATTTTATTGATCAAGACCACACTTCCATTTCCACCAAGTACCCATATACAAATTAAGGGCATCAAAACACCTAAACTAAGAAAAAAACAGGAAAATACAACTATATCACAACATTTGTCCCCAACTAACCCCAACACCCCAATAGCAACAAAGTCTCTCTCCCACTATACTCAATCCAGTCCCAGTCCTTTACAAACACCTCAGCCTTTTCTGCCATCTCAAAGAAATGTCTCTCAAGTTGTGCATAACCCACAATTTCACCGGGTAGACCAGTCCAAAGCGTACTCCACTCTTATTCCATGACACCATTGCCCTGTTAAAGGCCGCCCGCCTCTTCACCAGGTCCACCGTAAGATGATGGTAAATATGAATCCCATGTCACCTCTCATGTCTGCTTGGCCCACCTCAGCGTTTTTCCTTCGGTTGGTGCCTATGGAAGCAGACTATCGCCATCCCCAGTGGCTCATTCGCCCGCTGTTTTTGCAAAGCGACTGGTGGGCCTTATCCAACTCCACAGGGGGGGTACATCCTCCCCTCCCCCATCACTTTCCTCAAAATCAACACAATTGCTCTGTCGGCCTTGGGCTCACCACCTCCTCGGGCAGCCCCATGATCCTCAAAGTTCTGCCGTTGCAATCTATTCTCCACCTTGGCTCTCAGGCCCTTATTTCTGTCTTCCACCTTGGCCAGTTCAGCTTCCAATGAGGCCAGCTGGTCACTGTGCATTGACAGTGCCTGCTCCACCACTTTTAACACCTTACCCAGATCCTGCACCACCTCCAATGTTCTTACAAGTGACTCCCTGATCGTGGCCAGCAGTACCGACTGCTTAAGCAATTCCAGCAATATCTCTTGCATGCCTCTCGAACTGTTGTTCAAATTCTGCCGCCATCACCTCTGCCAGTGTCTCTACCGTTATAAATGTGACCCCACTCGCCGAGCTTGCCTCTGCCAACTTAGCTGCCAACGCACCTCTCGCTATGCTTGATCCTGCTGGCGGACTGGTGTTTGGATTCTTCTCAATATTCCGTCGGTGGCTTCTTGGACATTCTTTTTGAACCAAGTCCCACCTGGGACAAATACTCTGAAGATTTTTCCCCTTAGAAACGAGTGGAAAGGACCAAAAACCCAAGGCTCTAGTGGTAGCTATCCAACATGCAAACTCCTCCTACATGTCCCTACTGGAAGTCCTTGGTATATTGAATCCTGCAGTTTCTCTCTGTACCCTCTTCAGAAATAACTTGGAATGCTGATTACTGCAGTTTCTCTCTGTCGCTCCCTCAGGGATATATTGGTATACAGATTACTGCAGTTATTCTCTGTATTGTCTTCAGAGATATATTGGGATACTGATTACTGCAGTTACTCTCTGTATTCTCTTCAGGGATATATTGGTATACAGAATACTGCAGTCACTCTCTGTATTCTCTTCAGGGATATATTGGGATACTGATTACTGCAGTTACTCTCTGTATTCTCTTCAGGGATATATTGGGATACAGATTACTGCAGTTACTCTCTGTATTCTCTTCAGGGATATATTGGTATACAGATTACTGCAGTTACTCTCTGTATTCTCTTCAGGGATATATTGGGATACTGATTACTGCAGTTATTCTCTGTATTCTCTTCAGGGATATATTGGGATACTGATTACTGCAGTTTCACTATGTATTCTGTTCAGGGATATATCGGTACATCGATTACTGCAATGTCTCTATGTATTCTCTTCACCATTGACCTTGAGCGGGATTCTCTGGTCGCCAGGCGGACGCGGCCAAAGAATCCCGACCTTGGGCGGAGAGGTGGCAGATGGAGTTTAATCTGGACAAATGTGAGGTAATGCATTTTGGAAGGTCTAAAACAGGTGAGAAATATACAGTAAGTGGCAGAACCCTTAAGAGTATTGACAGGAAGAGGGATCTGAGTGTACAGGCCCACAGGTGGAGGGGGTAGTCAAGAAGGAATACGGCATGCTTGTCTTCATTGGCAGGGGCACTGAGTATAAAAATTGGCAAGAAATGCTGCAGCTGTATGGAACCTTAGTTAGGCCACACTTTGAGTATAATGTTCAATTCTGGTCGCCACACTACCAGAAGGATGTGGAGGCTTTGGAGAGGGTACTGAAGAGGTTTACCAGGGTGATGCCTGGTATGGAGGACATAGCTATGAGGAGATGTTGGATCAATTCAGTTTGTTCTCACAGGAACGACGGAGGTTGAAGGGTTTCCCATTGTGGGGAAGCCCCACACAGTCAGGAAGCCCCTGGCACCGGCAAAACAGAAAATACCGCCAGCGGAGAATCCTGCCCAGTGTCTCTCAGTCCCTCGCCCTTTTGTGAGACACTTGGGTTTCAGTCTGCCTCTTCAGGGAGGTATCCTGCACTAAATGGTTTCTCTTCCTTGTGAGTCACCACAGGGCAAAATTCCTGCTTCTCTGCAAATTATGCCATAAGATCTTTTTTCAAAAAAGTATTTTTATTCCAATCTTTCAACCTTTTACATTTTGCAACAATAAACCCACCCAACACATTAAACCTTCCACCCATCCGAATCTCCCCTTCTTCCCCCCCTTCCCCCTCAGCAGTCAATGGTGATGAACTCTCCAAAATGCAGAATGAATAAATCCCAGCTTTTGTGGAACCCATCAGTCGCTCCCCTTAGAGCAAATTTCACCTTCTCCAGGGTGAAGTACTCCAACAGATTCTGCCGCCATGCGGAGGCACAGGGTGGAGAAGCCCAACAAGAAGCCCAACAAAACCCACCTGCGAGCAATCAGCAAGGCGAAGGCTAGGACATCTGCCCCCGCACCCATCTGTAACTCCAGCCAGTCCGAATATGGCTTCCAGGGGACCGGGCTCCACATCTATGCGCAAACCGCCTGGAATGGTGCTGAAAACAAACTTCCCTCCAAAACCTCTCCAGCTTCTGGCAGGACCAGAATATATGCACATGATTCCCACACCGCTTGCAAATATCCTCCACCCCCTCAAACAGCCGGCTCATCCTTGACTTTGACAGGAGTGCCCTGTTATGTTGGTTTTTATGTATCGTCTGCTGTGGTAATATGGGTTAATCGGCATTAATCGGGAACATCTCCCTTTTCCCATGTTTAACTTATACCCTGAAAAATGGCCAAGTTCCCTCAGGATCTCCATGATCCTATCAAAGCAGCCCTCTGGGTCCGAAATGTATAACAGAAGATCATCCGCATACAACGAGAATCGGTGCTCGATCACACCCCGCGCGACCCGTCTCCAACTCCTCGACGCCCTAAGTGCCATTGCCAACGGCTCTATTTTGAGAGTAAAAAGCAAGGGAGAGCGCGGGCGCCCTGCCTTGCCCTCCCCCCCCCCATTGCAGCCTGAGGTACCCCAAACCCACTCTATTCGTCTGAAGACTAGCCATCAATGCCCTATACAGCAGCTGAACCCAAGCCACAAAACCCTGGCCTAACCCAACCCGACCCAACCCAGCACCTCCAACGCCTTCTCCGCATCCATTGCCACCACTATTTCTACCTCCTGCCCCTCCGAAGGCATCATAATAACATTGAGCAACCTGTGCACATTTGCTGACAGCTGCTGCCCCTTCACAAACCCGACTTTCCTGCCACAGTCCAAAGATGTACAGGTTAGGTGAATTGGCCATGATAAGTTGCTCTTCAATGTCCAAACAGATTTGTAGGTTAGGTTAAGGGATTATTGGATACGCGAGGAATGAGCTTCGCTGGAGTACTTTCAGAGGGTAGGTGGAGACTTGATGGGCCGAATGGCTTCCTTCTGCATTGTAGTGATTCTAAAGATTCTATGATCGGTGAAATGGATACCGGAAACAATGTGGGGGGAAGCTCCCCCTCCCCCTTGACTCATTATACATCCCCACTAGCAGTGACCCCAGCTCCTCACCAAACTTCTTGTAAAATCTGGCTGGAAACCCATCTGGCCTCAGAGCCTTCCCTGCCTGCATCGAGCCTATGCCATCCACCACATCCCTCAGCCCAATCAGGGCCCCCACCCCCTGCACCTTCTCCTCCACCCTTGGGCAGCACGGTAGCATTGTGGATAGCACAATCGCTTCATAGCTCCAGGGTCCCAGGTTCAATTCCGGCTTGGGTCACTGTCTGTGTGGAGTCTGCACATCCTCCCCGTGTGTAGGTGGGTTTCCTCCGGGTGCTCCGGTTTCCTCCCACAGTCCAAAGGTGTGCAGGTTAGGTGGATTGGCCATGATAAATTGCCCTTAGTGTCCAAAATTGCCCTCAGTGTTGGGTGGGGTTACTGCGTTATGGGGATAGGGTGGAGTTGTTGACGTTGGGTAGGGTGCTCTTTCCAAGAGCCGGTGCAGACTCGATGGGCTGAATGGCCTCCTTCTGCACTGTAAATTCTATAATTCCGTCCAGAAAAAAACCTAATGCCTTCCTTGCCAGACCGGGGCTCTGACTCATACAACCTTCTGTAGAAGGCCTCAAACACCCCCTCTGGGTCCATCACCAACTTGCCTCTCTCATCCTTCACCCTACCAATCTCCCTCATTGCTGCCTACTTTATTAGTTGGTGCAGCAACATCCTACCCGCTTTTCCCCCACACTCGTACACTGCCCCTCTGGCCCTCCACAATTGCCCAATTGCTTTCCCCATGGACACCAACCCAAACTCCATCTGGAGCCTCTGCCTCTCCTTTAGTAGCCCCTCCTCTGGCGCAACGAATACCTCTGATCCACCCTCAGAATTTCATCCACCAGTCTCGCTCTCTTCCTCTCGTTCCACCCTCTCACTATGCACCCGAATCGAGATAAATTAGACCATGACGCCCGCCTTAAGTGCCACCCCCTCATCCGCCAACAATCCCACATTCAGCCTTTACTGCGGCTGTTGGGAGTCCCCCTGAACCACCCGCATGTCCACCCAATGCGGCGTGTGGCAGAGACCATGATCGCCGAATACTCCGAATCGGCTACACCCGCCAACTACACCTTGTCCATCACTAAAAAAATCAACCTGGGAGTACACCCGGTGCACATGCGAGAAGCACGAGAACCCCTTAGCCATTGGCCTCCCAAATCTCCACTGGACTGCACCTCATACAGTCCGTGAACCCCCTCAGCACCCTCGCCACCGCCGATACCTTCAATGGCCTAGGACACAATCGGTCTATCCTCGGAACCCAAACCATGTTAAAATGCCCCCCATTTTCAGCCAGTTCATGTTCAGATCCGGGATCTTCCCTGACACCTGCCTCAAAGTCCATGTCATCCCGATTTGGGGCATAAGGTTCATCAGGACCACAGGCGTCCCCTCCAACTTTCCACTAACCATCATATAACTGCTCCCGGGGTCCATTACTGCCCACCTCAAAGGCCACTTTCTTGTTGACAAGCATCGCCACCCCAAGCTTGTCTTCATGTCCAACCCCAAGTGGAATATCTGCCCCACCCACCCCTTCCTCAGCCTCGTCTGATCTCTCAGGTTAAGGTGTGTCTCCTGAATGAACACAACGTCCGTCCTTCAAATTCCTCAAGTGTGTGAAAACATGTGGCCGTTTAACCGGCCCATTCAGCCCCCGCACGTTCTAAGTAACCAACCTGGTCGGGGTCACCCGCTCCTTTCCTCTGCCAATCAATCATACCCCTTCTTTAGCCTGAACCCCCAGTCTGCCTCTCGCACCTGTCCAGGCCTGCCACAGGATGTCTGCCGCCAACTCTGCTTACCCAACTACACAACACCAACCACATATATATCAGCATTCCTTCCCCCCCTTCACTCCCCTTCCCCATAACCAAACAAAATAACAAGCCAAGCACGTCCCACTCTCCCTCCCCATTAACTTGCCGAGCCAGCTAGCATGGTGGCCCCCACCCCGACTACCTCTCATCCCGCCCCCCCAATCCACCCCTCACCCCATCCCTTCAAACCACAAACATACAAGGAGAAACAAAAGGCACACTGACCCTCTCCACTCCCTCGTTGTGACCCTCGCCAATCCACCCACTCTGCATGTCCACATTTTACACAAAACGCAACTCAAAAGTTCAATGTCCTCACACTCCTCCAGTCCATAGTCACTCAAAGTCCTTTGCCTCCTCTGGAGAGTCAAAATAAAACTCTTGCTTCTGGTGCATAATCCACAAGCGAGTGGGTACAGAAACCCAAACTTCACCCCCTTCTTGTGAAGGGCAGCCTTAATCTGGTTGCACCCGGCCCTCCGCTTGGCCAACTCTACTCCCAGGTCCTGGTATATCCGCAGCTCACTCTCCTCCCAAGTACATTTCTTGGTCTGCCTCGCCCACCTCATGATCTTCTACTTGTCAAGGAAACGATGCAGCCTCACCACCATCGCCCACAGCCGCTCCCCCACCTACGGCATCCTCCTCAGCACCCTGTGCGTTTGATCCACGTTGTGAAGATGGTCAAAAATCCCCTCCCCCATCAGCTTCTCCAGCATGCTCACCAAATACTTGGCGGCCTCCACACCCTGAATGCCCTCAGGCATCCCCATGATCTGAAGGTTTTTCCTCCTGGAGTGAATCTCGAGACCCTTCATCTTCTCCCTCAGTCTTTTCTGGCTGCCCACCACCATCCGCATCTTTGCCTCCAGCAGCTGAAGCTGCTGTCTCTTTCTCATTGTAACTCTTGCCCGATGAGCCATAAACCAGTCCCACCAGTGGAGTTTTACATTCCCTCAGTGCTCATGCACCTTCTGACATCCAACACCACACAATTCAGGTGGGGAAGGATGAAAAAATCCACCTCGAGCGGGAGCCACCAAATGTGCAATCACTCACTCAATGGCCGCCATCGGAGGTCCTCTAGTGTTACTCTCTTTTAACTAACCTGCAGTGAGAGAAGAACTGCCTCACTTCTGGACACAGCTTCATTCAACTTAGAACTGAACTGAAAATGCTTTCTCAAAAAACCTGATTTTTTAGCTCCTCCAGCAATGACATAATCACCAAGCTGAAAACTAATTAATTTCCCAGGAAATCTCCTTAATCAAAACAAATTTGCATTAGCTCAAGTTTTTCACAATGGTCAATTGCACCTCTGGCTCCAAAAATCTTTGTTGTCTTCCAAGATTCTTTCAAAACATGACTTCAGCAATCAAACATACTCTAACCCTCTAAGGGGAGGCTTTGTGGCACAATGGTTAGCACTGCTGCCTCACAGCCCCAGGGACCTAGGTTCAATTCCAGTCTTGGGCCACGGTGTAAAGCTTGCACTTACTCCCTGTGTCTGCGTGGATTTCCTCCAGATGCTCCGGTTTCTTTCAGAGGGTTGATGCAGACTCACAATATGTACAATCTTTCATGGGATGTAAGCTCTGCTGTCAAGGACAGTGTTTGCTGCTCATTCTCAATAGCCCTTGAGAAGGTGGTGTTTGTTCTCGAAGGATCTGGTACCTAAAGGGTTAAACGAGAATGAATTCTGTACTGCCCACATGGTGATTTAAGAAGTCACATGAAGTAGGAGGTAAATCCACTCTAGAGATGAAGAGCCCTCGCTCTTCTAGGTGATGGGAAGCATGGGTTTGGAAGATGCTGTTGAAGGAGGCTGGGTGAGTTGCTGCAGCCCATCTTGTAAATGGTACACACTGCTGCTACTGTGCATCAGTAATGGAGGTAGTGAGAACATACCCTGGTAGATGGGTTGCCTATCAAGCAGGTGCTTTGTTCTGCATGGTGTTGAGCTTCTCAAGTCTCGTTGGAGCCACAATCATCCAGGAAAATGGTGAGTATTTCACCATACACCTGACTTGTGACTTATTTCATGGACAAGCTTTGGGGAGCCAGGAAACTCGCCAACCATTCCCTTATAGCCACTGCATTTAAATGGCTGGTCCAATTATTTCTGGTCAATGGTAACCACCAGGATATTGATGATTCGGTATTCAGTAAGGGTAATGCCACTGAATGTCAAGATGATCATTGCCTGACAGTTGTGTAGCACAAATATCACTTTCCACTTATCAGCATCAGTCTGAATGTTGGTCAGGTCTTGTTGTTTGTGTGTACAGAATGCTTCAATACATGAAGAGTCATGAATGGCACTGAACACTGTGCAATCATTATATTATATATATTATATTATTTAAATGACCAAGAAACTGCCTGAGAGCCTTAGCCCTCATCCCAGCCCTACGAACATTGGAAGAGACTAGGCTTGAGGCAGATTGGGTTCCTTGTCAGATATTTTGAATTTTCTCATCTGACATGACTCCAATTCATTTTTGGAAGTTTGAGATTCATTTTCAGTTTCAGATTCAATTGGTCACAAAGTCTACAATTGGGAAAATAAATATATACCCATGACATCTATGATCCATAATCACCACATCCATAATTTACACAGCCATCTTTATGGGGAAACAATTGTGTTGTGGTAATGTTGCTTAACCTGTCATCCAGTGACCCAGCCTAATGCTCTGGGTTCTTTGATTCAATTCCATTATAGCAGCTCATGGAATTTAAAAATCAATTAATTTAGGAAAAAAAATCTTGAATTGAAAGCTACTCTCAGGATTGGTGACTGTGGTGAATGTAACTTAGTAATTCACACTGTATTTACCAATACCGTTGTAAGCGCAGTAGCGTTATCTGACCACTAGGGGGAGTAGCTCTGGGAATACTCAGGAGTTTGTACAGGGCTCCACCCTTGGCTCCGCCCATGACTCCTCCCCCTAGACTGCTGTATAAATAACCGTGTCCAGAGCCAGCCTGCAGTTCATCGAGAGTTCAACGGGTAACAGGCTGGCTCTGTAGTAAGTAGATTAAAACCACTGTTCATATCTTAAAGCACGTGTCTCGTGAATTGATGGTTCCATCAGTGACCATGTGCCTCAGGGAAGGAAATCTGGTCTTCATGTGACTCCAGACCCATAGCAATATGGACCGTAATTACTTTTAGGAGCCATTAGAAATGGGCAACAAATGCTGACTTTGCCAGTGATGCTTACATCCCATGAAGTAATTAAATGAAATCATACCCAGCACTACAATGCACATCTTTCCTGAGGTCTGATGCCAAGAATAATCCATAATATTCCAGTTAAGGCCTAACCAGTGATGTATGTAGGAATTTCTTGATTTGCTAACCTATTCTTCTACGTATAAACTCAAATAACCCAGATGCATTTTTATGCCACCCTTTCAACTTTCCTAGTTACATTAAAGGGTGTGTTAACACTGTTAAGATACCCTGGGTGACTGAACGGGCAGTTCCAGCCCCACAGACCACAGAGTCCCAACATAAGAGAATTAACCATTAATTTGTGCATTTTCCTGAGATCTTTAACCCTTGACTGTTCCATTGAGTTACAAGCACTGGATTTTTAAGTAAAACACTAACAAACTGTTTATTTATAACAAGAGTAAAAGATGAACATATGGAAATAATGGATCAATGGTTTACTGGTCTTACTATTCCCAAAACCCCATCCCATCTTCCACCCAGCCAGACACGGCAAACATACCATTTGCAGTAAGAAAAGGATTAGAATAATGGGAATTGAAGGAAAAGGTTTGAGATAAATGAGGTTGAGGTCTCTATAGGCGCCAGTCATCTCCGAATCCGACCCTCTGGGGAATTGATTTAAACAAGAGATTCAGTTCGATGCTATTCTATCTTTTGACCACCAGATGGAGCCTCGATCTCTCCAAGATATTACTGGAGCTCTATATCTGAGAATTTACAGACTTTTCTGCTGGTCTGATCTCGGTGCAGAGATTCTGCCTGTATTTTAAAAAGAGTCCTCAGATTAAGCTTTTCGCAGCCATTCAGACAGAGGATTAAACTGTAACAGACCTGGTGGGGGAACCTGCTCGCAGCCTTTCAAACCAATAGTTTTCATCACAGGTGTGGCTACTGCCTGCAGTCCTTCAAATAGGAATGCTTTCCACTGGTCTGGTTGGGAGCCCCTTCAATCACCTGGCAGAGAGAGTAAAGAGAGTGCCTTCAAGCCTCTTCCTGTCTGAACCTTTTCACAGAATTGCTCAAAATGGAGCTCTTCACATGGCCCACCTTTCTTCTGGAATGTTCTTAATGGCTCCCCAATCAAAAGCGAGAACAGGTAATGTCTCATAATTCCAGACTCACTGATTGACCGCTTGCCAAGTCTATCAAGCTGACATCACGGACTCTGCCACAGAGCGTAAACGGGAAGTCCTGGGCTGGTTCACTAGACCCGGGGTGTTTCAGTTTGCCTAAAGTCTGTAGCTTAAGCAAAAGTCTCAATTTGCAGCAGCTAGCAAGAAGACTCTAGGCAGCCAGCATGATAGGGATTTAAGAAGAAACACAGAACGGGCAAGGTTCTTACCAACATCCTTTTGCTCACTTACACTTCTCAAAATGGTGTTGTTAACAATACGCTGGCTTTTCGCTTTACTCCACCCGAAGTGCATCACTTCACACACCTCCCGATTAAACTCCCCCGCCATCCTTTATTTCACCTTCTCAGATCCTCCCTTTACTATTCTTTTGCTGTTTATATGCTCCTTCCTAATTATGTGCTAGCTTTTTTCTTCCATCTAATTTCTGTTAGAGGTTTGTTACCTCCTCACGGCACTTTGAAGCCAAAGAACCCTAGGAGTGAGAACATTTAACCAATTATTTTTGGCCAGGCATTTTCTTCGGCAATCCCAACAACTAAACAAAAGCTTTCCCCATAACCCTGAGTCATCAAAATATTCAAATATTTATTCACTTTTTCCATGCAAGATGTACTAATCTGTACCTCAGCCACTCCCTGTAGAAAAACACTCCATTCTCCCACTACTATGGGTTTGATGTGAGGTTTCTATAGCATTACCTTCACAGTACGAGGCCCTCTCTGTGCTTCCTATACCCAAGTACTGATCATTTACAAAGAGGAGAGCAATGGCCCTAAAGAATAGAAAACACCTGCAGCTATTTAACACTTACCACAACTACTGGACAGCTTGAAGCAGTTTACAGCCAATAAAGTACTATTGAAATGTAATTATTGATATAATACAGGAAGAACAACAGTCAACTTTGCACACAGTAAACTCCCATAAAAAGCCATGTGATAATGACCAGTATTTATGATACTAATTGTGGGATAAGTATTGGCCAAGACACTGGTGATCATTTTCATCCCTCAGAATAGGCAGATGTGACCTCAGTTTAATGCTTATTCAAAAAGGCAGCATGCCAACAGTGCAGCCTTCCCTCAGTAGCTCACAGGAGTACTTAGGTCCTGGAGTGAAATTTGAACCCAGAACCTTGTGATTCAGAGGCAAGAGGGCTACATCTGAGCCACAGCTAACACTGGGATGGTAGCTTAAAGCTGTACATCCACTGTCTGTGTGTGGTTCAGAGGGAAGTTTTGTTGACAGTGTTGAAAGATGAGTGCAAAGTCTGACAGGGATGGCTGTTCCCTTTGCTGAGAGAGTCCTGGAAGCCATGTTGGAAACGGTGCAGGAAAGGAGGTTCAGGGTGCAAGTGACAACCTCCTCAGCAGAAGGATGGGTTAGTAAATTTGCAGATGACACGAAGGTCGGTGGAGTTATGGATAGTGCTGAAGGATGTTATAGGATACAGAGGGACATAGATAAGCTGCAGAGCTGGGCTGAGAGGTGGCAGATGGAGTTTAATGCGGAAAAGTGTGAGGTGGTTCACTTTGGAAGGAGTAACAGGAATGCAGAGTACTGGGCTAATGGCAAGATTCTTGGTAGTGTAGATGAACAGAGAGATCTCGGCATCCAGGTACATAAATCCCTGAAAGTTGCCATCCAGGTTAATAGGGCTGTTAAGATGGCATATGGTGTGCTAGCCTTTATCAGTAGGGGGATTGAGTTTCGGAGCCACAAGGTCATGCTGCAGCTGTACATAACTCTGGTGCGGCCGCTCCTGGAGTACTGCGTGCAGTTCTGGTCACCACATTATAGGAAGGACGTGGAAGCTTTGGAAAGGGTTCAGAGGAGATTTACTAGGATGTTGCCTGGTATGGAGGGAAGGTCTTACGAGGAAAGGCTCAGGGACTTGAGGTTGTTTTCGTTAGAGAGGAGAAGGCTGAGAGGTGACTTAATAGAGACCTATAAGATAGTCAGAGGGTTAGATAGGGTGGACAGCGAGAGTCTCTTTCCTCGGATGGTGATGACCAACACAAGGGGACATAGCTTTAAATTGAGGGGTGGTAGATATAGGACAGATATCAGAGGCAGTTTCTTTACTCAGAGAGTAGTAGGGGTGTGGAACGCCCTGCCTGCTGCAGTAGTAGACTCGCCAACTTTAAGTGCATTTAAGTGGTCACTGGATAGACATATGGATGAAAATGGAATAGTGTAGGTCGGATAGGCTTCAGATGGTTTCACAGGTCGGCGCAACATCGAGGGCCGAAGGGCCCGTACTGCGCTGTAATGCTCTATGTTCTATGTTCTATGGGCTGATGGCTGCAAGGCAAAAACTGCGGGGGAAATTTAATGCAGTGTGGGAAGCTAAATGGGAATCCTACCAGGTGAGGAAGAAAAGTTTTTCCCAGGGATGCGTTGGTTAGGTTACAGGGATAGGCTGGGTTGGAGGGGTTGGGGTTCTGGGTCGAGTGCTCTTTTGGAGGGTCAGTGCACTTGATGGGCAGAATGGCCTCTTCCTGGGGCTCTATAAACCCACAAGATGTTTGCCAGTGCGTGAACCCTCACAACTCACCTGTTTGTAGTGATATGTTTAATAACACACACACTTTCACCTCCATCACCTGCTAACTTCACGAGGCCTCGCCTGTAGCCTTTCATTGATGACTGAGAAAGCTGATAAAGACTCACTCGCAATTCTACGTGCTGTTTGTTCAGAGATTCATGTTGAGCATAGCGCGGCAGCTGCCTATTTCTGATAGAGACGGTCTCCCTAGGCAGAACGCTCCAATCTGGATGTAAATTCCAAAGGGGAGGGGGATGCGGGGGGTGCAGCAATGGAGACTGTTTCCTGCTGTGGAGGCCAACAGGAAATCATATCATTTCTTCCGGCCCAGACCTAATGAATTATGCAGCCAGGGGTTTAGTGCCATATTCCGCGATGGGGGGGGAATCATGGTGCATATCTGAGTGCCATATTGAAGAGATCGCCAATGTCACTGACCCACTTTGTTGAAGATAAAAGATGGACATCCCGAAAAAGAAGATGGATCTCTGGGAATACTCTGAGGCTGGAAGATGTACCTCCTCAAAGATACTGAACCGGGAAGATCTACCTGCAGATGCTTCCCTCACCCACTGCTATGGTGTTCCAGGGCCACTGGTGGCCACCCTCCCAAACTCCGGAGGCATGTCCAGGCATTGTTCAGATGTGTCCTGCCTCCTGCACACCAAGCTGTTCCAGACATGTCTGAACCGGCGCGCTTTCCAGCTGTGGAGAATTGGGCATGGGTGGAACATTCCGGTCAGGCCTTCATCTGCTGCCCATTAGCGGGATGCAAATCTGTTTCACATTGGCCTCCAGCTGGTGGTTTTCTGATCCACCATGCCGGGTACCGGCGGCAGATCCCGCGGTAAACTCATGCCCGTGTAAACCATTTCTGGACTTCTGCCAAATTCTTCTGCCTGCTATAGAATCCGCCGATGGGATCATGGGGGAATTCCACCCTCATTACTATCTTAGGGGGTCTCCTACAGGGAATAACTAAAACTGAAGATTCTAGCCCAAGTCGGAAGGTGGTGACATAATTTCATGGGGCTCACATTGCCAATGGCCCAACTGAAAGTGTGAATGAGCCCAACCTCATTCCAGAAATTCCTCAAGGATTCCTCAGCTGTCAGCCATCTCATTCCCTTCTCTAATAGGATATCACTTAAAAAAGATCACTAGATTAGACAGCAGGAGACCTTGTAATTGTTACACATGATTTATTTTTCCTGTGTTAGGTTAGATAGGTCACAGTTTACTCAGGGAATCTGAGTTGCTGTGACAAATGCACCAATTACATGATGCTGTGGTCTGGAGCTATAGATAGTGATGGTAGACGCGACAAAATTATTTTCATCTCATCGCTGACTAGGAATCTCCCCCACTCCTACAACTGCTACTGGAATGTATTGGAAGGATTCTCAGGTTAATACACAATCTGTTTGGCTATGTAAGCCATAGGTGGGAAAGTAAGTTGCAATGAGGAAATAAGAAATTTACAAATGGATATTGATAGGGTAGGTGAGTGGGCCAAAATTTGGCAAATGGAGTTTTAGACCACAAAACCGTATGACATAGGAGCAGAATTAGGCCACTTGGCTCATCGAGTCTCCGCCATTCATTCATGTCTGATAATTTTCTCATCCCCATTCTCCTGCCTTCTCCCCATAACTCCTGATCCCCTTATCGATCAAGAACCTATCTATCTCTATCTTAAAGACACTCAGCGATTTGACCTCCGCAGCCTTCTGTGGCCCCAATTCACCACCCACTGGCTGAAGAAATTCCTCCTCATCTCAGTTTTAAAGGGTCGTCCCTTTAGTCTGAGATTGTGTCCTCTGCTTCTAGTCTTTCCTGTACGTAGAAACATCCTTTTCACATCCACTCTATCTAGGCCTTGCAGTATCCTGTAAGTTTCAATAAGATCCCTCCATATCTTTCTGAACTCCAATGAGTACAGACCCAGAGTCCTCAACCGTTCCTCATAGGACAAGCTCTTAATTCCCAGGATTTTTCTTGTGAACCTCCTCTGGACCCTTTCCAAGGCCAGCACATCCTTCCTTGGATACGGAACCAAAAACTGCTCACAATACTCAAATGGGGTCTCACCAGAGCCTTATGTAGCCTCAGAAGTACATCCCTGGTGTTGTATTCTAGCCCTCTCAACGTAAATGCTAACATTGCATTTGCCTTCCTAACTACCGACTGAACCTGCACATTATCCTTAAGAGAATCATGAGCAAGGACTCCCAAGTCCCTTTGCGCTTCTGATTTCCTAAGCATTTCGCCATTTAGAAAATAGTCTGTTCTTCCATTTCTCCTTCCAAAGTACATAACCTCAGACTTCTCCACATTGTATTCCATCTGCCACTTCTTTGCCCACTCTCCTAGCCTGTCCAAGACTTCTGCAGCCCGCCTGCTTCCTCAATACTACCTGCCCCTCTACAGATCTTTGTACCATCTGCAAGATTAGCAACAGTGCCTTCAGTTCCTTCTTCCAGATCATTAATGTATATTGTGAAAAGTTGTGGTCCCAGCACCGAGGCACACCACTAATCACCGGCTGATTAATCACATAACACCATGAGCTCTTAACTTATTTAACAGTCTACTGTGCGGCACCTTGTCAAAGGCCTTCTGTAAATCTAAATAAATCACGTCCACTGGTTCATCTTTGTCTAACTTCCTTGTTACTTCCTCAAAGAACTCTAACAGATTTGTCAGACATGACATCCCCTTGATGAAGCCGTGCTGACTCAGTCCTATTGTAACATGCACTTCCAAGTAATCCACGATTACATCTTTAATAATGGACTCTAAAATCTTACCAGTGACCGAAGTCAGGTTAACCGGCCTATAATTTCCTATCTTCTGCCTCCGTCCCTTCTTAAACAGGGGTGTTATATTAGCCACTTTCCAGTCCTCTTGGACCCTCCCTGCCTCCAGTGATTCCTGAAAGATCACCACCAATGCCTCCACAATCTCCTCAGCTATCTCTTTTAGAACCCTGGGGTGTAGTCCATCCGGTCCAGGTGATGTATCCACCTTCAGACTTTTCACTTTCCCCATTTTTAAACTGCAAGAATTAAACGCTTTGCTTAACTGGGAGCCAGCGTAGATCAGGCAGGGCAGAAGTTATGATGAATGGAACTTGGTGTCAATTAAGGCCCACACAACAGAGTTTTGGGTCACCTCAAGTTTATGGAGGGTAGGGCGTGGAAGCCTGCATAAGTCAGATATGTCTGGAGGTAACAAATGCATGGATGAGAATTTATGAGCTGCGGCAGGGTTGGAGTAGGGTGGTGTTGCAGAGTTAGAAATAGGCAGTCTTAGTTGTGGCACAGATATCTGATTCAAAGCTCGTCTCGGGGTCAGAGATGAGACCAACATTGTGAACAGTTTGATCCAGGCACAGACAATTGCCAGGGAGAGGGACGCAGTCAGCAGCTAGGGGACAGGGGACTGAAGATAATTGCTGTTCTTTATCCCCCTACCTTGATGGTAACAGTGATGTTAGTGCTGGTTCTTCAACCCGCTGGCCCACATACCACAGAGAAAATCTTTCAGCATTGTGAGGTGTATTGGACCATGCTTGTCTATAGCTATAGCCTTCCAGCAGCTCCGAACTGGATTTATTCAGCTCTTTCTCAGGAATTTAACCAACATCACATCAACTTGGATTTGATGGTATTTAGTTGCACGCCTGCACAGAACTACAGCAAAGTAATTCATTTCTAGTCTTGCTGGTCTCCGACCTGTATTACCGCACCTGATACCACACAGCATAATGACACAACCACAAACCAACATGGGAGGGATGGCCTAACAGTGCAGCACTGAAAATGGGCACAGTCTCATCACCTGGACGTCTGGTAAAGTTATGATATGGTAAATGGGCAAACGCATGAGACACCCTGTGCCCTGTAAATTCCTTATACCTGTCTAAAAGAAGAGCAAATGGGCTCAATTCAGATACTACCACGCTAATTTGAACAAAGTGGCGGCAACATTCAACGCTTTCCAATTTTCATTGTTCAATTTATGAATAGGCAAATATGGTTAAGTGTGATGGGACCAGGATCACAAACAGCAGGAGTGCAAGACAAGCTCACAGACTTACACACACACACCTTGGCCAAGTGGCACTGAGTACTGCAAACATCACCAAATACTACAATTCAGCAATTCAGTGCAAACTATCATTTGAAAGTTTTTGGTGTCTGCATCAGTTTTTACTTTTTTCTTTTCCAATTTTCACCTACCGTCCCTCCCCCACACCAATACCACCCCCCCTCCTCCCCCCCTCACCCCGTGAAGGAAATATATCACCTTTCCCACTTTTCCTTCATCGTCAATGGGTGAATATTCTCATAATCCCTACCAACGGCTCCACAAGGACTCCAGCGATTCAAGGAGTCGGCTCACCATCGCCACCTCAGGACAATGTGCGTTTGACAATCAGAGCACCCATCTCCCAAGAACAAATAAAAACAATAGGAACAGATGCGGAGGGACAAATTGGGAGAGTTAAGAATGGAAACAAAAATGTAAAACACACATTTTGAGCAAGTGTGCAATGCTGAGGGATGGGTAGCAGAGAAAGGGAGCGAGTTCCAGAGAATAGGACTGAGGCATTGCTAGAGAAGTTGGAACAGGCGAAGGGGCAGATGGAACGAAGGTCAGATTCAGGACAGGACAGGGCAAGGCACATTAAGTACTGGGAGCGTATTTAACCAAAGATGGTGTCACAGCGAGCGAGCGGGATTCTGTCTCAGACAATACTCACACACACGCAGTTCCCAACAGGAGAGAGGAGATTATGATCAGCAACAAAAAATGCAAGTTGATATTCTCCTTCAGAGAAACAAACACATTTTTGGTGCTCCAAATAATAGCCAAACTGATACCTGCTCAGTAAACACCAACTGGAAATCGAATCAAAAACATACTTACTCATTTTATTTCGGCCTGCTTTACTCTAACAAGAACAGAGGAGATTCTGTGTTTTAAAATCAAGTGAGTAAGGGAGGTAATGCAGGAACAAGAAAATTATCTCAGAAATAATGCCCATTACTTTTATCACCTATGTGAGAATCATGGGATTGGGCCCCCCGCCCTATCGCCATTACCCTAACCTCACCTAATCCTTGGACACTAAGGGGCAATTTAGCATGGCCAATCTGTCTAACCCTGGATATCTTGGACTGTGCGAGGAAACCAGAGCACCTGGAGGAAACCCACACATACAGGGAGAACGCACAAACTCCACACAGGCAGTCACACAAGACCGGAATTGATCCCGGATCCCTGGTGCTGTGAGGCAGCAGTGCTCACCACTGTGCCACCTTGCCACCACTAATAAATAGTTAATTTTCTAGACTCTTTGGAGACTAGACCTTAATTGTCAGCAAAGGCTTTCATTCCATTAGGCCTGGATTTAAAGTGTTCTGACACCCTGGGTGAGTGCGTGGTCAATTCCAGCCCCACCGACCCGGAGTCCCAACACAAGTGAATTAATCAATAATTCATACCTTTTCCTGAGATCTTTAACCCTTGACTGAGATAGAGATAGAGATAGAGAAATACAGCACAGAACAGGCCCTTCGGCCCACGATGTTGCGCTGAACCTTTGTCCTAGGTTAATCATAGAATTTTGGACAATTTTTCATGGCCAATCCACCCAACCTGCACATCTTTGGACTGTGGGAGGAAACCGGAGTACCCGAAGGAAACCCATGCAGTCACGGGGAGGATGTGCAGACTCCACACAGACAGTGACCCAAGTCGAAATCGAACTTGGGACCCTGGAGCTGTGAAGCAATTGTGCTATCCACAATGCTACCATGCTGCCCTTAAGAAGTTAACCTACACTCCATTATTCTACCCTAATCCAAGTACCTATCCAAGTACCTATCCAATAGCCGCTTGAAGGTCCCTAACTTTTCCGACTCAACTACTACCACAGGCAGTGAAAGAACCTACCTCTGACATCCCCTCTATATCTTCCACCATTTATCTTAAATTTATGTCCCCTTGTAATGGTGTGTTCCACCCGGGGAAAAAGTCTCTGACTGTCTACTCTATCTATTCCCCTGATCATCTTATAAACCTCTATCAAGTCGCCCCTCATCCTTCTCCGTTCTAATGAGAAAAGGCCTAGCACCCTCAACCTTTCCTCGTATGACCTACTCTCCATTCCAGGCAACATCCTGGTAAATCTCCTTTGCACCTTTTCCAAAGCTTCCACATCCTTCCTAAAATGAGGTGACCAGAACTGCACACAGTACTCCAAATGTGGCCTGACCAAGGTTTTGTACAGCTGCATCATCACCTCACGGCTCTTAAATTCAATCCCTCTGCTAATGAACGCTAGCACACCATAGGCCTTCTTCACAGCTCTATCCACTTGAGTGGCAACTTTCAAAGAACTATGAACATAGACTCCAAGATCTCTCTGCTCCTCCACATTGCCAAGAACCCTACCATTAGCCCTGTATTCCGCATTCAGATTTGTCCTTCCAAAATGGACAACCTCACACTTGTCAGGGTTAAACTCCATCTGCCACTTCTCAGCCCAGTTCTGCATTCTATCTATGTCTCTTTGAAGCCGACAACAGCCCTCCTCACTATCCACAACTCCACCAATCTTCGTATCATCTGCAAATTTACTGGCCCACCTTTCAACTCCCTCATCCAAGTCGTTAATGAAAATCACAAACAGCAGAGGACCCAGAACTGATCCCTGCGGTACGCCACTGATAACTGGGCTCCAGGCTGAATATTTGCCATCCACCACCACTCTCTGTCTTCTATCGGTTAACCAGTTTGTTATCCAACTGGCCAAATTTCCCACTATCCCATGCCTCCTTACTTTCTGCAGAAGCCTACCATGGGGAACCTTATCAAATGCCTTACTAAAATCCATGTACACTACATCCACTGCTTTACCTTCATGCACATGCTTGGTCACCTCCTCAAAGAATTCAATAAGACTTGTAAGGCAAGACCTACCCCTCACAAATCCGTGCTGACTATCCCTAATCAAGCAATGCCTTTCCAGATGCTCAGAAATCCTATCCCTCAGTACCCTTTCAATTACTTTGCCTACCACCGAAGTAAGACTAACTGGCCTGTAATTCCCAGGGTTATCCCTATTCCCTTTTTTGAACAGGGGCACGACATTCGCCACTCTCCAATCCTCTGGTACCACCCCTGTTGACAGCGAGGATGAAAAGATCATTGCCAACGGCTCTGCAATTTCATTTCTTGCTTCCCATAGAATCCTTGGATATATCCCGTCAGGCCCGGGGGACTTGTCTATCCTCAAGTTTTTCAAAACGCGCAACACATCTTCCTTCCTGACAAGTATCTCCTCAAGCTTATCAGTCTGCTTCACGCTGTCCTCTCCAACAATATGGCCCCTCTCGTTTGTAAATACTGAAGAAAAATACTTGTTCAAGACCTCTCCTATCTCTTCAGACTCAATACACAATCTCCCGCTACTGTCCTTAATCGGACCTACCCTCGCTCTAGTCATTCTCATATTTCTCACATATGTGTAAAAGGCCTTGGGGTTTTCCTTGATCCTACCCGCCAAAGATTTTTCATGCCCTCTCTTAGCTCTCCTAATCCCTTTCTTCAGTTCCCTCCTGGCTATCTTGTATCCCTCCAGCGCCCTGTCTGAACTTTGTTTCTTCAGCCTTACATAAGTCTCCTTCTTCCTCTTAACAAGACATTCAACCTCACTCGACCATCTCTTCCCTGCCTGACAGGGACATACATATCAAAGACACGCAGTACCTGTTCCTTGAACAAGTTCCACATTTCACTTGTGTCCTTCCCTGACAGCCTATGTTCCCAACTTCTGCACTTCAATTCTTGTCTGACAGCATTGTATTTACCCTTCCCCCAATTATAAACCTTGCCCTGTTGCTCGCACCTATCCCTCTCCATTACTAAAGTGAAAGTCACAGAATTGTGGTCACTACCTCCAAAATGCTCCCCCACTAACAAATCTATCACCTGCCCTGGTTCATTACCAAGTACTAAATCCAATATGGCCTCCCCTCTGGTCGGACAATCTACATACTGTGTTAGAAAAGCTTCCTGGACACACTGCACAAACACTACCCCATCCAAACTATTTGATCTAAAGAGTTTCCACTCAATGTTTGGGAAGTTGAAGTCGCCCATGACTACTACCCTGTGACTTCTGCACCTTTCCAAAATCTGTTTTCCCAATCTGTTCCTCCACATCTCTGCTGCTATTGGGGGGCCTATAGAAAACTCCCAACAAGGTGACTGCTCCTTTCCTATTTCTAACTTCAACCCATATTACCTCAGTAGGCAGATCCCCCTCGAACTGCCTTTCTGCAGCTGTTATACTATCTCTAATTAACAATGCCACCCCCCCCCACCTCTTTTACCATCCTCCCTAATCTTGTTGAAACATCTATAACCAGGGACCTCCAACAACCATTTCTGCCCCTCTTCTATCCAAGTTTCCGTGATGGCCACCACATCGTAGTCCCAAGTACAGATCCATGCCTTAAGTTCACCCACCTTATTCCTGATGCTTCTTGCATTAAAGTATACACACTTCAACCCATCTCCTTGCCTGCAAGTACTCTCCTTTGTCATTGTTACCTTCCCCACTGCATCACTACGTGCTTTGGCGTCCTGACTATCGTCTACCTTAGTTGCTGGACTACAGATCCGGTTCCTATTCCCCTGCCAAATTAGACTGCTCCAAGAGTTACAGGCAGCAAATTTATAAGTAAAACAGTAAAAAAAACTTTATTTTTTAACAAGAGTGAAAGATGAACATATAATGGAAATAATGGAACAATGGTCTACTAGTCTAACTATTCCCAAAACCCCGTCCCACCCTCCAGCCAGACACACACAAGACAAAAACACATGGTGAAAGGGATAGGAAAGGATCAAAAATAACAGGGACTAAAAGACATGAGAGATTTGAGGATCTTCACTGCTGAGGTTGTGTTTTTGTGGTCTTCGATCATCCAAGGATGCAAAATGTCAAACTCATCGGTTGGTTTGCCTTTCATAATGGTTGTCTTCACCTGGAACACGGAGGCGGTAGAATTTCCTCCAGAGATTCATTTGTATTTGTAGGACATCTGCCAGTCTAACCCTCAGACTCATGGAGGTAATATTTGAACTCTTCACCTGAGGAATTAACTAGGTTTTTAAACAACCCCTTCTTCCTGCAGGTGGCGCTGGACTGGGTCCTCCCGCAGGTTAAACTGACTACAGAGAGAAAGGTCTTTAACCACAAGTCATCAGTTGAGAAAAGTCCGTTTCGGTTCCCCAGAATTTTATTCAGAAGTGGAGCATTCGCAGGTCGGCTGGAAGGTACTTTAATTGCCAGCCTTAGCTGACAATTAGAAAGAGTGTTTTACATCATCATAGAACATAGAACTTAGAACATTATAGTGCAGTACAGGCCCTTCGGCCCTCAATGTTGCGCCGTCCTGTGGAACCCCTCTAAAGTCCCTCTACACTATTCCCTTATTGTCCATATGCCTATCCAATGGCTATTTGAATGCGTTTAGTGTTGGCGAGTCCACTACTGTTGCAGGCAGGGCATTCCATGCCCCCACTACTCCCTGGGTAAAGAACCTACCTCTGACATCTGTCCTGTATCTATCTCCCCTCAATTTAAAGCTATGTCCCCGCGTGCTGGACATCACCATCTGAGGAAAAAGGCTCTCACTGTCCACGCTATCTAATCCTCTGATCATCTTGTATGACTCAATTAAGTCACCTCTTAACCTTCTTCTCTCTAACGAAAACAGCCTCAAGTCCTTCAGCCTTTCCTCATAAGATCTTCCCTCCATACCAGGCAACATCCTGGTAAATCTCCTCTGTACCCTTTCCAATGCTTCCACGTCCTTCCTATAATGCGGCGACGAGAACTGCACGCAATATTCCAAATGCGGCCGCACAGAGTTTTGTACAATTGCAACATGACCTCATGGCTCCGAAACTCAATTCCTCTATCAATAAAGGCTAACACACCGTACGCCTTCTTAACAACCCTCTCAACCTGGGTGGCAACTTTCAGGGGTCTGGGGACATGGACACCGAGATCTCTCTGCTCATCCACACTACCAAGAATTTTACTATTGGCCCAGTACTCTGTCTTCCTGTTATTCCTTCCAAAATGAATCACCTCACACCTTTCTGCAGTAAACTCCATTTGCCACCTGTCAGCCCAGCTCTACAGCTTATCTATGTCCCTCTGTAACTTGTGACATCCTTCTGCACTGTCCCAACTCCACCAACTTTAGTGTCATCTGCAAATTTACTCACCCATCCTTCTACGCCCTCCTCCAGGTCATTTATAAAAATGACAAACAGCAGCGGCCCCAAAACAGATCTTTGTGGAACACCACTAGTAACTGGACACCAGGCTGAACATTTCCCATCAACCACCACCCTTTGTCTTCTATCAGCTAGCCAATTTCTGATCCAAACTGCTAAATCACCCTGAATCCCATGCCTCTGTATTTTCTGCGCCCCCAAACAGAGATTTAAAATTCTCACAGACCTGACTACTGCCTGCATGCTTTAAACAGGAGGGATTTCCACAGACCTGACTGAAACCGGTTTAAATTGCTGAGCTGAGAGAGGTCTGCTGTGTGCTGCCTTCCAGGTCTGAGCACCAAAAGTAAAACTACTTTTCAAAATGGAGCTTGCCTGTTCTCCAGAACATTCTGAAGTGCTTGAGCAGCCAGAATCACCAATGAAAATATGAAAAGGTCCAAAATTCCAGAAGAGGTGATTTGCTGGTAGCCGAGTCCATCAAAATGACATCACGACTATGCCACAGAGCATACTGAATTGAAGGGGTCTGTCAGATCAGTCCACATAGCAGCTTGCAGCAGGGGGAAGTGGGGGAGGGAAACACAAAACAGACAAGGATTTAATAAGTTCCTTACAAAAGATAGATTCACAACTGACATCCTGCCACAGCCATTTCCGGAATCTCAATTCGGAATTAAAGCCAATATCAGAATCACAATCCAATAGGCAAAATGCAGCCCAAAATGGTACGTAGGGATAGGGTGAAAGAAATTCAGCGATATGTTGTTGTGTTTTCCTATCCATAAAGTTAAGAACCATGCCTTGCCTCACCTGCTTATACCTGAAAGCTGTTCATTTGTTTAAAGGCATTTTTCAAATTCCTTTGATGCTTGAATGAGTTTATAGAATTACATCAGACAGAACATTTCACAATGCATCATTAATCAGTAGAACTGCAGATTCAGTTGTGCTAAGCCAGTTGTAATTCTGAGTAACGCTGGTGAACCGAACTACAGCCCTCTGTGTAACCACAGCTTGCACTGTGCTGACCCATTACAGCCCTTTGTGTAATCGCAGCATGCACTGGTGCTGACCCTGTTGCAGCCTCTGTGAAACTGCAGCTTGCACTGGTGCTGACCCATGACAGCTCACTGTGTAACTGCAGCTTCCACTGGTGCTGACCCATTACAGCCCTCTGTGTAATCGCAGCGTGCACTGGTGCTGGCCAGTTACAGCCCTTTGTGTAACCGCAGCATGCATTGGTGCTGACCAGTTACAGACCTCTGTGTAATTGCAGCATGCACTGGTGCTGACACCATTACAGCCCTCTGTGTAATCGGAGCATGCATTGGTGCTGACACAGTTACAGTCCTCTGTGTAATCGCAGCGTGCATTGGTGCTGGCCAGTTACAGCCCTCTGTGTAACCGCAGCGTGCATTGGTGCTGGCCAGTTACAGCCCTCTGTGTAACCGCAGCGTGCATTGGTGCTGGCCAGTTACAGCCCTCTGTGTAACCGCAGCATGCATTGGTGCTGGCCAGTTACAGCCCTCTGTGTAACCGCAGCATGCATTGGTGCTGGCCAGTTACAGCCCTCTGTGTAACCGCAGCATGCATTGGTGCTGGCCAGTTACAGCCCTCTGTGTAACTGCAGCTTGTGCTGGTGCTGACACCATTACAGCCCTCTGTGTAATCGCAGCTTGGGCTGGTACTGACACAGTTACAGCCCTCTGTGTAATCGCAGCTTGGGCTGGTGCTGACACAGTTACAGCCCTCTGTGTAACTGCAGCTTGGGCTGGTGCTGACACAGTTACAGCCCTCTGTGTAACCGCAGCTTGGGCTGGTGCTGACACAGTTACAGCCCTCTGTGTAACCGCAGCTCGGGCTGGTGCTGACACAGTTACAGCCCTCTGTGTAACCGCAGCTCGGGCTGGTGCTGACACAGTTACAGCCATCTGTGTAACCGCAGCTTGCACTGGTGCTGACACCATTACAGCCCTCTGTGTAACCGCAGCTTGGGCTGATGCTGACACCATTACAGCCCTCTGTGTAACCGCAGCTTGCACTGGTGCTGGCCAGTTACAGCCCTTTGTGTAACTGCAGCATGCATTGGTGCTGACCAGTTACAGACCTCTGTGTAATTGCAGCATGCACTGGTGCTGACACCATTACAGCCCTCTGTGTAATCGGAGCATGCATTGGTGCTGACACAGTTACAGTCCTCTGTGTAATCGCAGCGTGCATTGGTGCTGGCCAGTTACAGCCCTCTGTGTAACCGCAGCGTGCATTGGTGCTGGCTAGTTACAGCCCTCTGTGTAACCGCAGCGTGCATTGGTGCTGGCCAGTTACAGCCCTCTGTGTAACCGCAGCATGCATTGGTGCTGGCCAGTTACAGCCCTCTGTGTAACCGCAGCATGCATTGGTGCTGGCCAGTTACAGCCCTCTGTGTAACTGCAGCTTGTGCTGGTGCTGACACAGTTACAGCCATCTGTGTAACCGCAGCTTGTGCTGGTGCTGACACAGTTACAGCCCTCTGTGTAACTGCAGCTTGTGCTGGTGCTGACACAGTTACAGCCATCTGTGTAACCGCAGCTTGTGCTGGTGCTGACACCATTACAGCCCTCTGTGTAACCGCAGCTTGTGCTGGTGCTGACACCATTACAGCCCTCTGTGTAACCGCAGCTTGGGCTGATGCTGACACCATTACAGCCCTCTGTGTAACCGCAGCCTGGGCTGGTGCTGACACAGTTACAGCCCTCTGTGTAACCGCAGCCTGGGCTGGTGCTGACACCATTACAGCCCTCTGTGTAACCGCAGCTCGTGCTGGTGCTGACACAGTTACAGCCCTCTGTGTAAATGCAGCTTGTGCTGGTGCTGACACCATTACAGCCCTCTGTGTAACCGCAGCTCGGGCTGGTGCTGACACAGTTACAGCCCTCTGTGTAAATGCAGCTTGGGCTGGTGCTGACACAGTTACAGCCCTCTGTGTAAATGCAGCTTGGGCTGGTGCTGACACAGTTACAGCCCTCTGTGTAACCGCAGCTCGGGCTGATGCTGACACAGTTACAGCCCTCTGTGTAATCGTAGCTCGGGCTGATGCTGACACAGTTACAGCCCTCTGTGTAACTGCAGCTTGCGCTGGTGCTGACACAGTTACAGCTCTGTGTGTAACCGCAGCCTGGGCTGGTGCTGACACAGTTACAGCCGTCTGTGTAACCGCAGCCTGGGCTGGTGCTGACACAGTTACAGCCCTCTGTGTAA
Organism: Scyliorhinus canicula; assembly: GCF_902713615.1. Classification (NCBI taxonomy): domain Eukaryota; kingdom Metazoa; phylum Chordata; class Chondrichthyes; order Carcharhiniformes; family Scyliorhinidae; genus Scyliorhinus; species Scyliorhinus canicula. The sequence goes on along the minus strand of NC_052158.1, from coordinate 70,546,739 downwards.
CTGCAGCTTGGGCTGGTGCTGACACAGTTACAGCCCTCTGTGTAAATGCAGCTTGGGCTGGTGCTGACACAGTTACAGCCCTCTGTGTAACCGCAGCTCGGGCTGATGCTGACACCATTACAGCCCTCTGTGTAACCGCAGCTCGGGCTGATGCTGACACAGTTACAGCCCTCTGTGTAATCGTAGCTCGGGCTGATGCTGACACAGTTACAGCCCTCTGTGTAACTGCAGCTTGCGCTGGTGCTGACACAGTTACAGCCCTCTGTGTAACCGCAGCTTGCGCTGGGGCTGATACAGTTACAGCCCCCTGTGTAACCGCAGCTTGGGCTGGTGCTGACACAGCAGTGGTGTGCAGAGGGGGGGTTGACGGTGCGCTGGCCCCGGGCATCCATTGGTTGGGGGCAGCAGCGTGAAGAGAACGGAGCGTGCCTGCGCACCGCGGTCGGCCGGAGCGCGCCTGCGCACCGCGGTCGCCGCTGGTGAAGAGGCGGCTTTGCACTCGGCGGCTGGAACGTGAACAAAAAGGGCGCGAATTCTCCCGAATCGACGGCAATCAATGCCACCATGGGTGAGTTTTATTTATTCTTTATCTTTATCTTTTGATCTATTTTTAAACTCTTATCTGCACCCTCTCTATAGTCAACTTACTAAACTGTCGTGCCCAGAATTTGACATTTGGGCCAGGGGCACCCATTTGGGACAGAACCAGTATTTTATAAAGATTCATCATGGCCTCTTAACTTTTGCCCTCTTACCCTTTATACTTAAAGCCCAGGGTCCTATAAATGGGAGATTCTGAGAGACAGGGGCAGCACGGTAGCATGGTGGTTAGCATAAATACTTCACAGCTCCAGGGTCCCAGGTTCGGTTCCCGGCTGGGTCACTGTCTGTGCGGAGTCTGCACGTCCTCCCCGTGTGTGCGTGGGTTTCCTCCGGGTGCTCCGGTTTCCTCCCACAGTCCAAAGATGTGCGGGTTAGGTGGATTGGCCATGCTAAATTGCCCGTAGTGTAAGGTTAATGGGGGGATTGTTAGGTTACGGGTATAGGGTGGATACGTGGGTTTGAGTAGGGTGATCATTGCTCGGCACAACATCGAGGGCTGAAGGGCCTGTTCTGTGCTGTACTGTTCTATGTTCTATGTTCTACTTGACTGCAAGCTGCTGGAGCTCGGATCTTGAAGAGCTTTTATATCTGGATTTGGGGACCCTTTATGCACTGGCATAGTGCAAAAACAGGCCCCACATGACCAGGGTTTTGTGAAGAAGAAGGGATCTGGAAATGTGTCGACTGTGAAAATTATATTTGTGGAAATTGGGTGAAGTAATGCCGGTGTTTGATGAGACTTGGTGCTAAAGCTTTAGAGAAATGAAGATGGAATTTGATTTGAAGAAGTTCAACGTTTTGAAGGATATTGTGGCTGAAATGAATGCGATACATGCTGAATGGGCTGACTGAGAAATGTGTGAGATATGGCTTTGTATCTGCTATGTGTAATTTATCGGTCATATTATTGCAATTTTCCTGTTAATTCATGTTTAATTTACGTTGATTTTGGTGTGATTGCTAATATAAAAGTGAAGTCTTGTATATTGGTCTTAGTTGGGTTGTTTGTAGTTTGTTTCCACAAGGGTCATAACAGTATTTCCATGACGTTGCTGCTCTTATCCTTCTCCATGGGGGTTGCAGAGGAGGGAGGCACAACTTTCGAGACATAACATCTCACCCATTGCTGCAAAGCAAAATGACTGAAGAAGAGAACAATATCCCTAGAATCCCAGCGCTAAGGGGAAATTGACTAACTCTTACAGCGCAATTTAACCTCAGGCAGCCGTCCTATACCTTAGAGATGACAAAGATAAAGAGGTCAGTGAATAGCTCTAGAACGGGTGCAACTACTTTTTTTATAGGTTTTTTGGTGATATTTAATGAAATATTTACGTGGGGCTTTGGGGCATACAATCAAGATTTGCCCCGGGCATCACCAGACCTCTGCACACCACTGTGACACCCTGTTACAGCCCTCTGTGTAACCGCAGCTTGGGCTGGTGCCTGTTTCTAAGTTCTCGGCACCCATTTTGAAGGAAGAAAGATAAACATTTAACTGGACTAAATCACAGGATCAGAATTTCAATAGTTCCAACTGTTGTCATAGCGATTCATCACATGATTGTTTGACACATTATTACGACCAGGTGGAATTTGCTACACACAATATGGCATTCTTTACATTTCGGAAATGTTTCATTGGCGCCAGCTGCAGTTGGCTTTGAACCAGGAACTACCTGATTTGCCTGTTCAAATAGCAACACAGTGCACAGCCAAACCAGACCAGCTCTGCACCTGTACGCTCCGTGAATCTAATTTTTCTGGGGGGATGGGAGTGTGAGAGATATCAGGCCTTGGCTCTGTGATAAAGCTCCTCTTTATTCTTTCCCGATGCACCTTATACTGAAATTCAGCAAAGCATGTCACTATGTGAACATTAACCCTTTCCCTCTCTAACCTTCCTCCAGTGTCTCTCTGTTGCACTGACAACCAGAGAATGCTATGACACAGATGGAGGCTATTTGATCCATCATACCCGTGTTTTGACAGGGCTATCCAATCATCCTGTTGCCCTATTCACTCCCTATATCTCTCCAATTTTTATTTTTCATCTATGTGTCTCTTTTGACTTGAAAAGATTTGAATTGAATCTGCTTCCACCATCCATTCAGCCAGTGTCAAACAGTGTCAATTAGTGCTGTTGAAATCTTGAACCCAGAGACGGATTAATAGTTGGTGAGGCCCCCATGCTCACCTTCGTATCTGCGCCTTCCCCCTCACCCCCACCCCCACCCCCACCACAACTTCAAGCCCCTCCCGATCCCACCCAACCACAGAATGCAAAGGCGAAAGCCACAAGAAAACATAAATCGATCACTGCTTTTTAAGTCCGAAATGCTGACTTGAAACTCTTTTCTCAAAGGTTCCACAATGCCTCTGTTTTCTGGTTTATTTATTACAAAATATTCTATCATACCACGTGGAACAGATTTTGGGCCGTAATGTCTTCAAGGTAGGTTCTTCCTTCACTTCAACAAAACAATCATCAATATCTTGTAGTTCTGTTGTCATTTCAGAGTCCACTTCATGTTCAACCTTTTCAGGTAATGTGGCATTTCCAGAAATCAGCAAGTCTAAGTCGTCAGATAATTCACCCCTACTTTTGGATGGGGGTGAATGTGCAATGTGTGCAATTTTTAATGCTTAGAATTTTAAAAATTAAAATGACAAACTGGCTTTCAGCCTGACTTCGCCGTCTTGCCTCAGCTTCAGTTTTTGTGTTTTTGACTGGCAGATTGATCGTGTTGCTTCATATTGCTAAAGAAACTGATCTTGATTGTAGTCAGGCAATAAAGTGTCTGAAAGAGCTAGAGTTAATTTGCACAGTCAACTTCACATTTTTATTAGGTTCAAGCTCTGCGAAAATTGGATTCATTTTTAACTATGAAACTGTGATTCTGATCATGGATTTCAAACAACACCCAATCCACTCTCCTCCTGCCCATATCCCTCACAAACTCTCCCTCCCTCCATAATGCAAAATGGCCCCCACACACTCTTCCCCCCTGCAAGTCTGCAGCTCACCCCCCCCCCCCCCCCCCATACACATTCTCCTCCTCCCCACAGCCTTCCCCTCCCACCTTCCATCCCCTCACTATTTTCCCCCACCCTCACACTCATCTGCACAATTCCGCTTGCCTGGCTCGCCCGGGCTCTTCAAGGCAGCCTGCCTCACACGTCGTGGCTGACTCCCCTCTCCCTCACCTCGGGGCGTCGTCGCATGCCTTTTGCTGACCTGGGGCTGCTCCTCCGCTTTTCACCTCCATGTGGCTTGAATCGGGGCCTTGTGCCTCGCAAGCCTGTTGCTGGCATGGGTCCGCTCGTGTCTGCGTCCAGCACAATCCTGCTCGCCTCCTCGTGGCTTGTGTAATCATATGTATATATGTAGATGAGTAAAGGGTTAATTATTACATCTCAGTGTATCACAACCACTAGAGGGCACCACTGGATCCCACTATAAATATGAGAACTCAGAGGATCTTGGTCTCTTCCAACCAGGAGTGACTAGACAGTAGAGTGTAAGAGAGATCGATCACAGCATAGTTTAGCATGTGTACTTTAAATTAGGTAATACGTTATTATAGATTACATGATTACTAGTTATAGTTCTCTGGAGTGTGCAAATTCAATTTTATCATAGAATTTACAGTGCAGATGGAGGCCATTCAGCCCATCAAGTCTGCACCGGCTCTTGGTAAGAGCACCCTACTTAAGCCCACAACTCCACCCTATCCCCGTAACCCAGTAACCCCAGATAATAATTCTTTGGGCACTAGGGGCAATTTTAGCATGGCCAATCCACCTAACCTGCACATCTTTGGACTGTAGGAGGATACCAGAGCACCCGGAGGAAACCCACGCTGACGCGGGGAGAATGTGCAGACTCCACACAGGCAGTGACGCAAGCCGGGAATCGAACCTGGGATTCTGGAGCTGTAAAGCAACTATGCTAACCACTGTGCTACCGTGCTGCCCATATTAATCGATCGTTACTCAATAAATCAGTTTTGCTTTAAGTTAAAGATTGGTTGTTTCTTCAGAATCACACCATCAGACCATTCTGGATTACGAAGCAAATTGTAACGAGATATATTATCAAAGATTAATATAACAGCTTGATCCGCAAATGTCAAAATGTCTGCCTCTCTCTTGCCTCTCGTCATGGTCTCATGTGCGTGTGCCTCAAATTAACCGTTCATCACCAGTTTCCTGCTCTCTCAGACTCACCAATCAGAGTCTGATTTCACACTGCATTTGCTGCGGATAGGTTAGTTTTATAGTTTATCAGCAAATGCAAAGCAATCAGCCTCCGATTGGATGCTCAGTGTATAAGCCCAGCGCGGGGCCTCCCCATTGGTCGTGACCCTGTGCTTAGACCTGGTGTGTTTCATTGTAAATCCGACTCTGATTGAACCTACTGAGAAAAGAGATAAATCTTTTTTTATGTGCTCAATCTCTAGGCCCTTCCGCCATTACAGAGGACACACAAAAACAGACTTGAATCCTGTCCGTCTGGACTGAATTGGCCGAACTTTCTGAGGTGAAAAATCAGCCCTCGCCTTTCATTTAGTAATTTATTTATTTATTTTTTAATTTTTATAAATTTGGAGTACCCAATTATTTTTTTCCGATTAAGGGGCAATTTTAGCGTGGCCAGTCCACCTAGCCTACACATCTTTGGACTGTGGGGGCGAAACCCACGCAAACACGGGGAGAATGTGCAAACTCCACACGCACAGTGACCCAGAGCCGCGATCGAACCTGGGATCTCAGCGCTGTGAGACAGTAGTGCTAACCACCGTGCCACTGTACTGCCCTTCATTCGGTAATTTAAAGATTTCTTTGACCAGCAGTTGACTCTTCTGCCCTGATAAATTGACGGGACCTCTCTTACAGGTATTACGGTATTCTGGCCGAGCTGCAACACTCCCAAACCCCTCCCAGAGCTGCCAGAAATTCCTCAAGTTTATTTAACTTTACACATTCACAGAGCCAGGCTGTTCGAACAGTGAACAGAGACACTCAGCAAGTGCCACAAGAATACAGGCAATCTTAAGAAACTGCCGGTATGTGGTCGTCTAACATGGACAGACTTGGCTGGTACCAGAGATATTTGTCGGGAATTAAAGCCCATCAGAACATGAAGATCATTGAAGTACAGAAATGCGAAGACATTCTCTTCACGATTCTTGACAGGGTCCAGCAGCAGGACTACAGATTCCAGGTGGACTATTCCAGGGAGCACGCCTGCTTTGACTACATTCTCAGGACAGAGTTTGAAGAGTTGGATATGGAGGTGTCTCTGTGGTTCAATGATTTGTCCTTAAGGGTTGAAGAGAGCTGTGACCACCCCTATACGTTGGATGGAATCAATCATCAAACCCTTCTGAGAAAGGGGTTGGCTTACCTGGCTGTTCCCAAGGAAAGTGAACGGAGGTGGTCTGGGAATGAGATATTCCACCCACTTCCAGAATCATCCCAGTGCAGTGGGCACCTCATCCCTGGCAGAGTCATAAATATTCTGAAGGAGCTTCTCAAAGGGGCCATTGTTTACTGCGAGCAGAACTTCCTTATTAATCCAGGTAAGAAACTGATGTTAGAGCCTCTCTCTCACTCTTTAAATAAATTCCTGACAATAAAATGACCAACTGTATGGGCAAACATATGGCCCAGAGAAGCACTGAACCATAGCAATGAGAGTTCAGCATAATACAGACCAGTGATCCACCAAGAGTCAGATAGTCTATGTATAAGGGGTATGAACACCATCACAGTAATACAGAGCTTTCAACTACCCAAGTTCAGATAGCAGATAATTGGCACTTTAACGTAAGATCACTCGACCCAGGGGTCAGGTAATGTCTATGGTGTCCATAGAATCCATAGAGTCCCTACAGTGCAGAAGATGGTCATTCAGCATATCGAGTCATAGATAGTCATAGAATTTACAGTGCATTCGGCCCATCGAGTCTGCACCGGCTCTTGGAAAGAGCACCCTACCCAAGGTTAACACCCCCACCCTATCCCCATAACCCAGTAACCCCACCCAACACTAAGGGCAATTTTGGACACTAAGCGGAATTTATCATGGCCAATCCACCTAACCTGCACATCTTTGGACTGTGGGAGGAAACCGGAGCACCCGGAGGAAACCCACGCACACACGGGGAGGATGTGCAGACTCCGCACAGACAGTGACCCAAGCCGGAATCGAACCTGGGACCGTGGAGCTGTGAAGCGATTGTGCTATCCACAATGCTACCGAGTCTGCACCAACTCTCTAAAAGAGCACTCTACCTAGGCTCACTCCCCGCTCTAGCCCATAACCCCACCTAACCTGCACATCCCTGAACACTAAGGGGTACTTTTAGCGTGGCCAATCCGCCTAAACTGCACATCTTTGAACTGTGGGAGGAAACCGGAGCACCCGGAGGAACCTACAAAGTCACAAGGAGAAAGTCCACACAGAGAAGGCTGGAATTAAACCCGGGTCCCTGGCGCTGTGAGGCAGCAATGGTAACGACTGTTGCACCGTGTCTAATGAATACTGTCCATGTAACATTGAGCCCTGATCCATTCAGGGTCAGGTCTTGTATGAAGGTAAGGATGCCTGCCACTGAATTATCAAATATTGATTTATTGATGGCGGGTCCCAAACCTTGTACAATAAAGAACTATTTATTGCCCTCTGTCAATCCTTTATTTCATTGTGTTATCCTTCGCCACCACCTGCTTGTAGAATTGAGTGGCCTGTAATATTTCTTCCACCTTCAGCTCCACTTGTCATTATTCATGCTGACCAACACAATCAAATGTAGCATCTCTGCTTTGATGCAATTAAGCTACATAACTGGACATTCCATTAACTCACCTGCACTAAATGTACTTTGAAGTCCTGTCTGTGTTGTCCCTTATCTCTTATTTGCTCTGGCCATCATACCACAAGACAAGGCTGCCAGCTGTTAGAAGGCTGGGCAGGAACTAAGTACTGCTTGTGGTGTCCTCTTAGGGTACCTGATCCTAACTACACGAGGAATGCCTCAGGCAATTGTCCTTCTCCTTCAGTGATCAGATAATACCAACAGAAAGATAATGGCTGGGATTCTCCGAAATCCCGGCCAAGTGTTGACGCCAGCGTCAAAACAGGCGCGAGCGATGCTGGCGTCAATGGGCTTCCAGGCCCAGGCATTCACCCCTTCCTAGGGGGCGAGTACGGCGCCGGAGTGCTGTGCGCTCGAAAGGCGGCGCTGAGACTACAACCCACGCATGTGGACCAGCGGCGGCCCCCGCCAGGCGCGGACAAACATAGGGCCCCCTCCTGGAATTAGCCCGCCCGATGACCGGTTGGCCCCGATCGCCGGCCTGGCCACCGTGGAGGCCCCAACTGGAGTCGGATCCCCTTGCCCCCCCCTCCCCCACCCCCCACCAGGACAGCCCCCGCAGCCAGAACTCTGAAGTCCCACCGGGTAGGACCATACGTAACCTACGCCGGCGGGACTCGGTGGAACTCAGCTCGTTGAGGGCGAAGAATCGCCGGGGGGTGGAGGGCGTTTTCAACGGCTCCCAACCGGCGCAGCGGCAACCCCGCGGGCAAGATTGCCGCTGGGTGGCCCGCCGTCGGAGTGGCTTGGCACGATTCTCGCGTCCCCCGCTGATTCTCCGACCCGGCGCGGGATCGGAGAATCCCGGCCAATATTCAACGCTAGAACTCCTTGCCGAACAGCACTGGTTGTGTCTGCACCACGTGGACTGCAGCGGTACATAAAGAGGCTAACAGCCACTTCTCATGGGTAATTAGTGATGGCAGTAAATGCTGCTGGTTTTGTCAGCGACACCCACATTTCATGGACACTGTTAGTAGAGAACTGAGAAAGGATTGTCATTTAAATTGATTCATGCTGGATTGAGAAAAATTTAGCCCACTCTGTCAGTGCTATCTCTTTGCTACAGCAATTCAGATCAGTTCCACTGTTCTCTCCCTGTTGCAATACGCAAGATGTAATTGTACCTGCCTCAAAACCTCGGTGTGGTAGATCGTCCCATGCTTGAGGAACCCAATAAGAAATTTCCCTGCCCGCTTCTCAATTTCAGTGACAATTTTATTCCGTATCACCTACTCCAAATCCACCCAACAAAAACCATTCACAACTGAAACATCATCGACTAAATTTCCTTTTAGACATTTGTACATAATTGCCAAAAACCTAAGTCGCCACTCACAACTATAATTTAACATCATTGGTTATTCTGGTGAACCTACACTGTACAATTTCTATGGTATTGATATATTTATTGTAACTACGTTAATTATGGTTAATTATCATTGCCCTTTATATGACTTTATTTCTGCCTGTTCTCTATTCCACTATTTATAAAACCCCAAATATGTACTTTTAAATGTCTTATTCACCTGCATTCACACTTTAAGAATACTATAATTTGAAACCCCAAAATGACTTTGTTCTCTGTTTACTCCCATTGCTTGTAATTCCACAGAAAATGCATGTGCTCACCTGCCTGTGACTCACAGTAATGTCTTGCCCATTGTTTGCTAAGCATCCTACTTCTGTCCTGTTATGCATTTTGATAATGTGCTCTCTATGTTTAAGTCCAAATATGTGTGCAGATTTTTTTTTGACCGTGGTAACCTCTAAGTTATATTACTTCCAATTCTTCTTAATTGGAGCAACTCCCATTTTGACCGCTGTCCATCAATCCAGTTACTACTCATGCTTCTGCATTTCACCTCTTGCCAAACAACAGTGTCGATAACAAATTGCATTTATATTGTGCCTTAAGCAGAGTCAAGCATTCACTGGAGCGTTATCAAACAAAAATCATTCCCAAGCCACATAAGCAGATATTAGACAAGTGAGCAATAACTGAAGCAGTGAGGCAGATTTTAGCCATGTTACTTAAGGGAGGAGAGAGAGAGAGAGGCAGAGAGCTGGTAAGGGATAGGGAGGGAATTCCTGAGTTTAGCGCCTGGGCAGCTGAAGACACAGCTGCCAATGGAAGAGATATTAAAATCAGGGATCTGCTGGAGGAGTGCAGGGATCTTGGAGAGTTGTAAGGTTGGCACAAAGACCACAAAGGTAGGGAGGGTCAAGGCCATGGAGGGATTTAAAAAAAAGAATGTGACTTTTGAAGCCAAGCCACTGCTGACTGGGAATGAATGTAGGCTAAGTTTTATGTAAGATTGTGTTTCAAATTGTATCTGAAAACAAAAGCAACATGCAACTGTTGTTTAGAGAGTTTAGTCACTGCTCAATCAATGCAATAATATTTGGACAGTTACCGTGACCATATGAGAAGTTGCAATATAGTGAGAACAGAGAAATTATAGTTATCAAATAAAACTAAAACAATTTGGCTTTTTCTCTAGAATAGAGGTTTACAAAATTATGAAAGGTTTTGAGAGGCTAAATAGTATCCCGACAGTGCAGAATGAGGCCATTTGACCCATCGAGTCTGCACCAACTCTCTGAAAGAGTACTCTACCTAGGCCCACTCCCTGCCTTATCCCCGTACCCTACATATTGATCATGACCAATCCACCTAACCTGCACTTCTTTAGACTGGGAGGAAACCGGTGCATCCGGAGGAAACCCACGCAGATATGGGGAGAATGTGCAAACTCCACACAGACAGTCACCCCAGGCTGGAATCAAACCCAGGACCCTCACGCTGTGAGGCAGCAATGCTAACCACTGTGCCACCATGCCACCGAAGAGTTCTTCCATTAATTGGCAATGGGGTAATAAGCTGGCATGTTCTAGGATTATCAGAAGAATGAATAAGAAAATTAAAATAAATGTTTCACACAGTGGGTTATTAGAATGTAGAATGCTTTGTCACATGTGGCCATCTGAGGAAGAGGTTATAATGTCGCAATTGGGTCAAAATGTGAAAATAGAGAATGTAAGAAGTGTTGGGGCAAAAAGTGGGGAAATATGATTAAAACTGATAACTGCCGTTGAAGAGGTGGCATCAATATGCATGAGGTGCTGAATGGCCTCCTTTTGTGTTATACATTCTGTGATTGAATAATTTATGAATACAGTAATCTCCAAATCCGTTCACCCAGGTTGTTGTGTTTCAATTTAGTCTAATAGTTTTGAATTAATTTGTGAAAAATCGGCTGAAGCAAAATTCTCTGTGCTCTAGTCCTCTGCCTGAGGGTTCCTTCCCCTGCCCCCAAAACTTGATCCGCAGATGAACTGGTTGGTGTGAAACTTTGTAAAACTGGTTTAACTGCTGGGCGCTGACGTCACAGCATAGAGAGTTGGGAGTTGTTTCGTTCAGCACTCTGATACCTGAACTCTCACCTGACTATAGTGTTCATCACACCTAAATAGCGTCAAAACCTTCAACAAATTGGAGAACTGCTCTTTTACGTCTGCCTGTCAAACATCATTCAATGCTTAATAATTCAATTTAAGTAACGAAGAGGCTTGAGGGACAGCACTTCACATCTGTGCGGGTCAATTGGCAACCTTCCAGCCTCAGCAGCTTTAAGTCCTAATCACCACTCCCACATTCCTGTAGGCATTCACAACTCGACCTCTGGACCCTTGCTTTGTTTCCATGTTTGTTCTATTATCATCTTCCTTTGCCTTATGCCACCATCTATTTTTTTTGTGTCATTTCCTTTTATTCCTCCCTGTCACAGACCTTTCGCTTTCCACTGGTTCTGTAATGGCTCAAAAGTTGTTCATCTCTAGCGTCTTCTTAATTCTGTCCCTCCCTTCCACTCTTGAGCAAATGCCACCTGAACTTCTGTGTGTTTCCGGTGTTTTCTGTTTTCTATTTCAGAGTTCATTCCAGCACTGATTAATACAGTCACTGATTAATTCAGCCCCTGGCTAATCCAGTTCCTGACAACCATCCCAGTTTCGCCATATAACTAAAGGTGCTGAAGGATGGGCATCCGAATGTTGCTTTAATTACAAGGTACTCTGCCTTCTTTGCATTATGACTAAATGCAGATAATGTAAGTATTCCACTTCCAGCCAGGAGAACCGCACTTCAAAGTGGGTGAAGCACTGCGCTCACTCCCAGTGCTTGGGGTGTTGACTTGGTAGTGCGTCAGCGTGGTAATAATTCATTCACAAATATCAACAACCCATCCCTACCTCTCCTCCCAAATGGAATATAATTAATTATACTACGGGCTGAATTTTACAGGGAGGCATGCTTCTCACCCATCAAACCAGCACCCCCTTCTCCCCTCCCACTGCCATAAACTTGCATTTGAAATTCCCTGCTCAGTCTTCGACTTTCTTTTAGCACCCCAATACTTCTTTGCTCAATGCCACTTCTAGTTGCACTGGTGGTAAATAACATCGATAAACTTACAATGATTCACATAGTGTAACCCTCCACACCAAAAACACTCCACTGCCTTCAGCTTTTCCCTTACAGTTTCTTTCTTTACTTGATGCAGTGCACTTGCCTGTGTGCCGCCATTGGCCTTCTGAATACCTTTTACATTATTGGCAGCTATTTCCATGTCCTGAGAAATTTCTACAGCCTTCTTAAAAGTGTGGTTTCTCCCAGAAAACACAGCTGAATGCTGTCCTCGTTAACGCCACAAACTAGTCTGTCTTGAAGCATGTCTTCCAAAACTGTTCCAAACTCACAATGTTCAGACAGCTGGCTCAACTCAGCAATAAAGTTAGCTACAGACTGTCCTGTTTCTGAAAATGACTATGGAATGTTAAACATTGTACAATTACTGAGGGCTTTGGATCGTGGCTATTCTGAATGAGTGTAACTAAATCTACAAATGAAACATCCCTTGGTTTCTGTGGTGTAGCTAAATTTCTCACTATCTTATAGGCTTTTGTCCCACACATACTCAGGAGAATTGAGCGCTTTCAAGCCTCCTCTGCAATCACATTTGCCAGGAGAAAGTGTTCCAACCTTTCAATATATTCAGTTCAGTGCTCGTTATCTTCCACAAACGTACTGAAACATAGCCACAGTGTTGCTAACATGCCTTCTGTCAGTAAACTCAGCAAACCTTTGTATTGAATGTGCGGAAACTCAAATTCCTTTTATTCTCGTCAACCAAATGATGTACTTGACCACAAAAAAATAGTCAAAGAGATGCTGGAAGTTAATCTTATTTAATATAAAGAAATAACAAATTTTAAAATACAGTATGGACTGAAAAAACGGAAGCAACTAGCTTTACTTGAAATAACAGTAACATAATATTAAAACTGACGGCTGTTAAATACAAATATACAAATACAATATATAAATATATAAATACAAATATACACAGGTGACAACAACAATTAATGACCTGCCAGCAATTACTGAGGACATCAGCAATGGATTTAAATAAGATGTAGAATAATAATACTCTGTAACAGACTGGGAGGAATGCCCCCATTGTTAATAGGGGACACCAGAAGGAGGTAACCACCTTTCTTCTCAGCCTTTCTTTAAAGATAATATTTAAATACTCTCGACTGTCTTCCATTGGCCAGCGTAACCTGGCAACAGACGCAGATTGAGGGTCTTATGTGGGCAATAATTGGTCTTAAGGGCCTCAATATGCCGAAGTGATGCAGTCCATTTGGCACCTTATCCATCCCTGGGGGGAGGTTCGATGGGAAGATGTTCCCTTCCCCCCCCCCACTCTCCCGCCAAAATCATGCAGGGGCCCATAAATCCAGTCCCATTTCTGAAATAAACAAATTACTGCAGATGCTGGAATCTGAAACAAGAACAGTGAATCCTGAAAAAACCCAGCAGGTCTGGCAGCATCTGTAAGGAGAGAGAAACAGAATTAACGCTTCAAGTCCTTTTGGCTCTTCATCCGAACTATTAAGGTGTAACTGTGAGAGATTGCAACAAAAAGAACCAACTTTAAGAACATCAAAAAAGTTTTTTAAAAGTTTTGTTGCGATCTCAGAGCTACACTTCAGTATATAACACATTCTCCCTCCCTTCGGCTCTGATGAAGAGCCAAAGGACTTGAAATATTATCTCTGCTTTCTCTCCTTACACATGCTGCCAGACATGCTGCATTTTTCCAGCATCCACTGTTCCCATGCCTGAACGTTGGGTCCTGGTGTATTACACTAACAGCACAATGGGAGTGGAAGATTGTGAATGTTATTGTTGTGCATGATCTAAATTTATTTTGGGACATGGAAGAGTCCTGTATTGTTGCTGAATGGGGCCGTGGGGGAACAATCAAGCATATTTTCCAATCTGTATTAGGTGTATTCCCTGGTAGCTGCCTAAGATTAGACCACACTGTTCACAACCTTGTATTTGACCCCAAGATGAGCTTCAGGCCATATACTCGCACTGTTCCTGACTGCCTCTTGTCACCTCTGTATCATCACCCAACTTACATACATAGGAACATACAAATTAAGAGCAGGAGTAGACCATTTAACTCCTCGAGCCTGTTCCTCCATTCGATAACATCACGGCTGAACCGACTGCAGCCTCAACTTCACTTTCCTGACTACCCTTGATATCCTTTCGCTCCCTAGTTAGTCAAGAATCTAACTCAGCCTTAAAATGGCCCCAATCACTTTCTGGGGAAGAGAGTTCCACAGACTCACAATCCTCTGAGAGAAAAACAAATTATCTTAATCGCCGTGATGAGAGGCTCCTAATTTTTAAACTGCGTCCCCCAGTTCTAGTCTCTCCCACGAGGGGAAATATCCTCTTAGTATCTACCCTGTCAAGTCCCCTTAGAATCTAATATGTTTCAATAAGATTGCCTCTCATTATCAATCTCCAGTGGATTCAGGCCCAACCTTTCCTTGTAGGATACGCACCTTCCCCCCCCAATCCCAGCAATCATCTGTGAATCGATGTAACTCTGCCTCAGATCTAATGGCAATTCGGTTGTGTCCAGCCCTCATTCTTGATTCCCTATCCAAAGGATATCTGTATCTACCTTTTCAAATCCTTTTAAATACCTCAATTAAATCACCCCTTAAGGACTGTGCTGCCTCTTGCTGACTATCCTTCTTCCCTGCTTGAAGCGACAGGTTGAAATTGCAGCCTAAGGAAGATAGTAAAATTAGGCAGGGGTTTCGGGAGGTGGGGGGGGGGGGGGGGGGGGGGGGGGGGGGGGGGGGGGGGGGGGGTGCGGGGAGGGGGGGTGGGGGGGAGTGAGCAGGTTGTACGCTCAATCACTGTGGATATTTCAATTGCTTACCAATTTGGCTTCCATCAGGAGTCCAGGGTTACCTTGGATCCTTTATTTCGGTTTTCTGGTCTGGTAAAGATTTATGGAAAAGTTTTACAGATCAAATCACTCTCAGAGGTCAGGAAAGTAAGAGTGGGAAGGGGTCACAGATCAACTCGCATTCCTGGGTTATTCACCACTCTACATCTCACTCCTCCATTAAGATGCTCCTGCTATCTCTTTGACCAAGCTTTTGGTCACATTGCTATTTCAATCCCTGGCGAAACCCCAACAGTTGCTAGGATACCAGACAGAAACCCCAATATTTTATTTAATTTGTAAGACTGTGAGGAAAGGAGTATCCTATGCCCAAATAGAGATAGAGTGTATTAAAACAGACTTTATTACCAACACAGTATTATTAACTTTAACATAATAAAGAAAATAGCTTACAATTACCAGATAAACAATGCTTAACAATGAAATGAACACTCCTAACAGTTATCTTCTTATCTCCACTCAAGCAAACCCCATCTCAGGTCAAAATCCATTTTTAAATACAGTTAGGAATACTTGCTTTATGGAGATCCTTTTGACAGACCGATTGGGGAGAGAGAAATGCAGTCAGGAAACAGCTTGCAGGTTCTTGTCTGTCTCAGGCTACTGTTTAATCTGCCAGCCTTTGAGAAGTTGCTCCAGTCTTGTTCACAGACAGATCAAAACTCACTGTTTTTAAAGAAGACGCTGTCTGTCCACATCCCAATCTAAAACTGATGTCAAAACTGAAAGCTCAACACCTGACTGCTTCAGCCCCAGGTTCCTCCCATTAACTACATCATCTTACTAAAACTAAACACAATAGGTGGGATTCTCCATCCCGTCAGACCGATGAACGAGTAAGAAAATGAAAGAAAATAAAACCCTCCTGATTTAGCCTGTGAATGTAGACGCATGTGCTTCTGTGATTAACCTTCTGCATTTGTATCTGGGTAACAGGAGATCCTAGTGATGAGGTTTGTTGATGGCGGGGTCTTTATTACAATAATTATACTTCAAGAATGTATTAACAAGTTTTTTTCGGCAGGGGCGACACTGTAGCATAGTGGTTAGCACTGTTGCTTCACCGCACCAGGGACCTGGGTTCGACACCCGACTTGGGTCACTCTGTGCGGAGTCTGCGCATTCTCCCCGTGTCCGCGTGGGTTTCAGTTTCAGGGAGGTGCTCCAGTTTCCTCCCACAGGTCCCGAAAGACGTGCTTGTTAGGTGAATTGGACATTCTGAATTCTCCCTCAGTGTAGCCGAACAGGCGCCGGAGTGTGGGGACTGGGGGATTTTCACAGTAACTTCATTGCAGTGTTAATGTAAGCCTGCTTGTGACACTGATAAAGATTATTAGGATTATTTTCTTTTTAATAATTTTATTCAAGTTTTCACAAATTGTCAACAATAAAAAATAACACAAAGAAATAAGAACAAACCTCCCCCCCCCCCCCCCCCATATACACAAAGAATAAATTAACAAAGATAAACGGTATGAAAACAAATATACACACCCAATCAAGAAAAACAGACAAACCCTCATGAATCCCCCCTCCCACCCCGAACTCCCCCCCCCGGTTGCTGCTGTTGCTGACCATCGCCTACCGCTCCGCCAGAAAGTCTAGAAACGGTTGCCACCGCCTGAAGAACCCTTGTACCGATCCCCTTAAGGCAAACTTGACCCTCTCCAATTTAAATAATCCTGCCATGTCATTAATTCAGGATTCCACGTCTAGGGGCCTTGCATCCTTCCACTGAAGAAGAATCCTGCGCCGGGCTACCAGGGACACAAAGGCCAGGATACCAGCCTCTTTCGCCTCCTGCACTCCCGGCTCCTCTGCCACCCCAAATATTGCGAGCCGCCAGCTCGGCTCAACCCTGGATCCAACCACCCTTGACATTGTCTCTGCTACGCCCCTCCAAAAGACCTCCAGCGCTGGGCACGCCCAGAACATGTGGGTATGGTTTGCTGGGCTCCCTGAACATCTAACACAATGTCCTCTCTCCCAAAGATTCGGCTCAACCTTGCCCCGGTCATATGCGCCCTATGCAGCACCTTGAATTGTATTAAGCTGAGCCTCCCGCAAGAGGAGGAATTCACCCTCCCCAGGGCATCCGCCCACGTCCCATCGTCAATCTCCTCACCCAACTCCTCCTCCCACTTACCCTTCAGCTCCTCCACCGAGGCCTCCTCCTCCTCCTTCATCACCTGATACGTTGCTGAGATCCTCCCCTCTCCAACCCATGACCCCGAAAACACCCTGTCCTGGACCCCTCGCGGCAGCAGCAGTGGGAACTCCACCACCTGCCGCCTAATAAATGCCCTTACCTGCATATATCTGAAGGTGTTCCCCAGGGGGAGGCCGAAACTCCCCTCCAGCTCACCCAGACTCGCGAATTTCCCGTCCACAAAAACATCCCCCATCCTTTTAATGCCTGCCCTGTGCCAACTCAGGAACCCTCCATCCATTCTCCCCGGGATAAACCGGTGGTTCCCCTGTATCGGGGACCACACTGAGGCACCCACCTCCCCCCTGTGCCGTCTCTATTGACCCCAAATTTTGAGGGTAGCCGCCACCACTGGACTCGTGGTATACCTCATTGGAGGAAGCAGCAGCAGCGCCGTTACCAGCGCCTCCAGGCTTGTGCCCACACAGGACGCCATCTACAACCTCTTCCATGCCGCCCACTCACCCTTCATTACCCACTTGCGTATCATCGCCACGTTGGCGGCCCAATAATACGCACAGAGGTTAGGCAGCGCCAACCCCTTCCCCCCCCCCCCCCCCCCCCCCATCCCTGCTCCGCTCCAGGAACACCCTTCTCACCCTCGGGGCCTTCTGCGCCCACACGAACCCCATAACGCTCCTGTTGACCCGCCTGAAAAGGGCCTTAGGGATCAGGATAGGGAGGCATTGAAGCAAGAACAAAAACCTCAGGAGCACCGTCATTTTGACTGACTGCACCCTGCCCCCCAGGGATAGTGGCAGCACGTCCCACCTCTTAAACTCCTCCTGTATCTGCTCCACCAGCCTTGCAAAGTTAAGCTTAAGTAAGGCCCCCCCAGCTCCTAGCTACCTGTACCTCCAGGTACCTAAAACTCCTCTCCGCCTTTTTCAACGGGAGCTTACCAATCCCCCTCTCCTGGTCCCCTGAGTGCACTACGAACAGCTCGCTCTTCCCCATATTGAGCTTGTACCCGGAGAAATCCCCAAACTCCCTAAGGATCCTCATCACCTCCGGCATTCCCCCCACCGGGTCTGTCACATACAACAGCAGGTCATCCGCATATAGCGACAGCCGATGCTCCTCCCCACCCCCTCGCACTATCCCCCTCCAGTTCCGCGACTGCCTCAGCGCCATGGCCAGGGGTTCAATCGTCAGCTCAAAGAGCAGGGGGGACAGGGGACACCCCTGCCTCGTCCCCCGGTGCAATCAGAAATACTCTGACCTCCTTCTGTCCGTAGCCACACTCGCCACCGGGGCCTCATATAGCAACCTCACCCACCTGACGAACCCCTCCCCAAACCCGAACCTTTTCAACACCTCCCACAGGTATCCCCATTCCACCCTATCAAAGGAATTCTCCGCATCCATCGCCGCCACTATCGCCGCCTCCCCTTCCACTGCCGGCATCATTATAGCATTCAAAAGCCTCTGTACATTAGCATTCAACTGCCTCCCTTTCACAAACCCCATCTGATCTTCATGTATGACCTGTGGCACACAGTCCTCTATCCTCATGGCCAGTATCTTTGCCAGCAACTTTGCATCTACGTTTAGGAGTGAGATCAGCCTGTAGGGGATCCTTGTCCCACTTCATGAACAAGGAGATCAGCGCCCTAGACATCGTCGGGGGCAGAGCCCCCCCTTCACTTGTCTCGTTGAAGGTCCTTACCAACAGCGGGCCCAGCAGGTCCAAATACTTCTTGTAAAATTCAACCGGGAACCCATCTGGCCCCAGTGCCTTCCCCATCTGCATGTTCCCAATCGCTTTGACCAGCTCCTCCAGTCCAACCGGCGCCCCCAACCACGCCACTGCTCCTCCCCCACTCTCGAAAACCTCAGCCGGTCTAGGAAGCGATCCATCTCTCCCTCCTCCATTGGGGGCTCTGACCGTTACAGTTCCTCGTAAAAGCTCCTAAAGACCCTGTTGATGCCCACCACACTTTGTACCGTGCTCCCTCTTCCATCCTTAACTCCACCGATCTCCCTAGCTGCATCCCGCTTCCGAAGCTGGTGCACCAGCATCCAGCTCGCCTTCTCTCCGTATTCATATACCACACCCTGCGCCCTCCTCCACCGCACCTCCGCCTTCCTGATGGTCAGTAAATCAAGCTCAGCCTGGAAGCTACGTCGCTTCCCCAGCAATCCCTCCTCCGGGGCCTCCGCTACCTCCTGTCCACCCTCACCATCTCCCCCACCAACCTCTCTCCCTCTCTCTGCTCTCCCCCCTCTCCTTGTGTGCCCTAATGGAGATTAGCTCTCCTCTGACCACCGCCTTCAGGGCCTCCCAGACCAGCCCTACTTGCACCTCCCCATTATCATTAGTCTCCAGGTACCTCTCTATACACCTCCGGACCCACCAGCTCACCTCCTCATCCGCTAACAACCCCACCTCCAGATGACACAGTGGACGTTGGTCCCTCTCCTCCCCCAACTCGAGGTCCACCCAATGCGGAGCGTGATCAGAAATGGCTATCGCCGAATATTCCATGTCCTCCACCCTCGGAATCAGCGCCCAGCTCATGACAAAAAAGTCAATCCGGGAGTAGGCCTTGTGGACATGGGAGAAGAATCAAAATTCCCTGGCACCCGGCCTCGTAAACCTCCATGGGTCCATCCCTCCCATCTGGTCCATAAACCTCCTGCCCGTCCTGGACCTGGAGTGATCAAGTGCCGGGTCCAGCACCGTGTTGAAATCCCCCCCCATTATTAGGCCTCCTGTCTCAAGATCCAGAATCCGGCCCAACATATGCCGCATGAACCTCGCATCGTCCCAATCCGGGGCGTACACATTGACCAGCACCACCCGCTCCCCCTGGAGCTTGCTACTTACCATCACATACCGACCGCCATTGTCCGCCACAATGCTCGAACAACACTCTCTTCCCCACCAAAATCGCCACCCCCCACCGTTCTTTTCATCTCGACCCGAATGAAACACCTGCCCTACCCACCCCTTTCTTAACCTTACCTGATCCGCCACCCTCAGGTGCGTCTCCTGGAGCATGGCCACATCCATCTTTAGCCCCTTCAGGTGTGCAAACACCCGGGCCCGCTTGACCGGCCCATTCAGCCCCCTCACATTCCAGGTTATCAGCTGGATCAGGGGGCTACTCGCGCCCCCTCCCCCGCCGATTAGACATAGCCCTTCCTCGGCCAGCCATGTGCCCGCGTTCCCCGCACGGCCCGTTCCCCACAGCGGCAGACCCCCGCCCCGACCTCCTCTACCACCTCCAGCTCCCCCTTGGCCATTCCAGCAGCAACCCGGTCCCCCCCGCTTCTCCCCCCACCTTCCCCCCCAGCTAGGTCCCTCCCTAGCTGCATTGCTCCTCCCATTGTACTCCCGTGAGTCAGCTGACTCCTGCTGACCCCGGCCACTCCCGCTGCACAATCGACACACAGCCCCCCCCCCCCCCCTCCAGTGGAAAGCTTCCCCTACCCTCCCTGGCCCACGAGCAGACTCACGTCCTTCCCATTCCACTCCCAGCGTGGGAAAAAGCACGCGCTTCCCAGCTTCGGCCCCGCCCCCTTCAACCCTTTGCACGGGAAAAATCCCGTGCTTTCCACTCGGCCGGCCCCGCCTCCTCTGGCGCATCTCCCTTTTCAGGCCCAGTCCCACTAGCCCCATCTCAGGCCACCCTCTCCCCCAGGTGAGGCCCCATCAACCCCTACCGACCATCAGCCCCCCAAGCTGTTTGCCTACCCCCCCTCACGAGCCCATCCGGCGGGCCTAATCAAAGAACCCCCCCTCAGAACACAACACAACCGGAACACAACACAACAATCCCCAATCATCCCCCGACCCTCAGTCTGAGTCCAGGTTTTCGACCTGAACAAAGGCCCAGGCCTCCTCTGGGGACTCAAAATAATGATGTCGGTCCTTGTAGATAACCCACAGATGCGCTGGCCGTAGCATGCCGAACTTCACCCATCTCCTGTGCAGCACTGCCTTCGCCCGATTGTAACCGGCGTTCTTCTTCGCCACCTCCGCACTCCAATCCTGATAGATCTGGACCTCTGCGTTCTCCCACCTGCTGCTCTGCTCCTTCTTGGCCCACCTTAATACACACTCTCGATCAGCAAACCGATGGAACCGGACCAGCACCCCCGCGGCGGCTCGCTGGGCCTGGGCTTCCTCGCCAGCACTCGGTGGGCCCCCTCCAACTCCAAGGGCCCCTGGAAGGCCCCCGCTCACATCAACGAATTCAATATGGTGACCACATAGGCCCCCATGACCGATCCCTCCAGCCCCTCCGGGAGGCCCAGGATCCGCAGGTTCTTCCGCCTCGACTGGTTCTCCATCTCCTTGAACCTCACTTGCCATTTCTTATGGAGCGCCTCGTGCACCTCCACCTTCACCACCAGGCCTAGGATCTCGTCCTTGTTCTCTGAGACCTTTTGCCGGACCTCTCGGATCACCGCCCCTTGGGCCGTCTGGGTCTCCAGCAGCTTGTCGAGTGAGGCCTTCATCGGCTCCAGCAGCTCTGCTTTTAGCTCCTTAAAACAGCGCTGGAGCAGCTCCTGCTGCTCCTGCACCCATTGCGTCCACACTGCCTGGTCTCCGCCTGCCGCCATCTTGGTCCTCCTCCCTCGCACCTTTCTTTGCTGCAATGCTGCTTTTTTAATCGTCCCGCTCCTGGTCCAATCCATACACCAGCAGGGGAATGTTGCTGTCCCCTTCCCACACCGGGAAACGTCCAACAAGCGCCGTTGCGGGCCCTAAAAAGAGCCCAAAAGTCCTTTGCTAGCGGGAGCTGCCGAACGTGTGACTTAGCTCCGCATAGCCGCAACCGGAAGACCCATTATTAGGATTATTATTACTTGCTCGGGTGTATACAATCTCTTACCACAGTATATCTCTCGTCCTCACAGGAGATGTGAATGCTTCTTTGTTGAATTTTGATGGTCCTCGAATAACACTGGTTCTAAGAAATGTGATGAAGCCCATACGAGTTAACATCATTCCGGTGGTGAGGAGAGCCATGAAGACGTTTCTTGAGGATGGTAATCAGAAGGAGAAGAGCATTCCAGAGACAAACAAGCAAGTAAGTCCCGAGAACATTGACATCAGCAATGGAACTTACTACCGATGGAGGTAAAGTGTCTTCTTTCCTTGTTACATTATTTCCTTATTATATTGAATATAGATATAGCTGGATATAGCACTTAGGGAGAATGGGATCAAAGGCTATGGGGAGAAAGCAGGATTAGGCTATTAAGTTGGATGATCAGCCATGATTGTAATGAATGGTGGAGCAGGCTCGAAGGGCCAAAATGCCTCCTCCTGATCCTATCTTCTATGTATCTATGTACTACATTGGGCAGGAGTGAATGTTATGTCATGAAAATTATTGAGAAATGTGGAATTTGTGTCAGTGTTTTCGGTATCAAATTCTCCGGTTCTTTCCTTGTTCCCCATAAAATACAAATTAATTCTTTGACATTTTGGATACAAATAAATCTCTGATAAAAGCTTGTTGCTTATTGTTCAATTCCATCAAGTCATAGAGATACATAGAATCCATAGAATCACCACAGTGCAGAAGGAGACCATTCGGCCTATTGAGTCTGCACCAACTCTCTGAAGGAGCATACTCCATAGGCCCAATCCAATCTCCCATCCTATTCCTGTTATCTCACCTCGGGGCAATTTAACATGGCCAATCCACCTAGTCTGCACATCTTTGGACTGTGGGAGGAAACCGGAGCACAGACAGAAAACCCACGCAGACACTGGGAGAAAGTACAAACTCCACACAGACAGTCACCCGAGGTCGGAATCGAACCCGGGACCCTGGCGCTGTGAGACAGCAGTGCTAACCACTTTGCCAATGTGCCACCAATGTGTAAATCAACTTCTACAATAATGATCAGATCATTTATTTTGTCCTGCGCTGCAGTCATCTCTCTCAAAGGCGACCTTGCATTGGATTTCACAGACAGGAAGATCAGTTTTGAAGTTCATACTTCTTGGTTAGTTGGATCTATATAAAGAACACACTGTTTGAAGTCTTCATTAAATATCAAAATAGGATTAAAATGGTACCTTGCGAGATGTCCAGAACCATTGGGGAAAAAGCTTGAGGGTAGAAGAGGAGAATTTTTCACTCAGAGGATTATCAGGATCTAGGTCTTTATACCTGAAAATGATGGTACAAACTGGTTCCATAAATAATGTTGAAATGGAGTTGGACAGGTCTGTAATATTGAGAAGGTTACAGATTTATAGACGCAAGGGTGGCATGTGGGACTAAGCACGATACCCTTCCAAAGAGCCAGAACACACACAGCAGGCTGAATGGCCTCCTTCTGTGTTGTACATTTCTATGATTTGATGATACTAATTCAGATTGTTAAGAATCTTTACTGACCAGTGTCCAGGTTAAACTTCTTGGCATGGTTACCCTAACCTAGGAGCAGACAAAATGCTAAATTTAAGGTTATCTCAGAAGTGACTGAGTAGCTAACTGAATCAATGATAATACATTGCCATGGAACCCATTTGGGGATCTACCATCAAAATGAGCAGTTGTTTTGGTCTCCAGTGACATAGTGAGTAGCAATGTCCACTCATAGTTCATGTTGTAGCATATTACTAAAGCACCTTACAGGCTGAAGCACCAGAAAGCTAGATCAGGCATTACGGCGACTATTGAGGCTGATTTCCAGAAAGGCCTGAAGAGGAACTGCCTCTGTTGACCTACCTGTGCGCGTCTATGACATAACGTGGTGGACAAGAATACTGCTGAAACTCACAAGATTCACCTATTATGTGAAACCCTACAACAAATCAACTCCGATGATCAGCTCACTGTGCCCCTGGCAGGTTTAAGCAGCCATGCACAGATTGCCAAGAACAGGCTCCCAACAGGGATCAAACCTCTCACCGCTCTTTACAACATAAGCAACCTCCCCTCCCACAAAGTGATGGGGCTTTGTATATGCAGATCATTTGGACATGGCATTCCTGGCTAAAGAACTTCAGGACATTGTGAAAACACTCACTGAAGATCTATGATCTCTGGAAGCCTATTTCAGAAAATGGCTACTTCAACCAACACTGCCTAGAGTAGGACCATTATTTCAGCCTTCCATCTGAACAAC
The DNA here is from genome assembly GCF_902713615.1 of Scyliorhinus canicula. Classification (NCBI taxonomy): domain Eukaryota; kingdom Metazoa; phylum Chordata; class Chondrichthyes; order Carcharhiniformes; family Scyliorhinidae; genus Scyliorhinus; species Scyliorhinus canicula. The sequence continues at coordinate 70,522,596 of NC_052158.1, read as the reverse complement.
TCAAAGGCTGGGGAAGAATTTCATGTCCAGTTCTGCAGCTGCTCACTCACCCATGACCGAAAACCCAAATAGTTTGACATCACTCTTAACTGTACATTGACCTACCAGAACACTGAAGCCAAGGTCAAGATGAGAGTGAACTGGCCGGTACCACCTGGGCAGCAGAGCCAACACAATGCAGTCTTTCGCTCACTCTGGTCCACACATCAACAGAGTACTGCTGCTCAACCTGGCTGAGGAGTGAGTGAATATCCACCTCCAGGAAACCAGTGCGCCCGGAGGAAACCCACGCAGACACGGGAGGAACGTGCAGACTCCTCACAGACAGTGACCCAAGCCAGAAATCGAACCTGGGATCCACCTCCAGGAAGTCATGGGGATAATTTATGGGACCTTGAGACCAACAGAGCTCAAATGGCTTCCTGTGCTGGCACGTATTGAACTTCCCGATATCCAAAGAGACATCTCCCACAAAGGACACCATTGGCTGAGAGCTAATGACGCTCTCTCATTGACACAGACCTCAAAGCTACCGTGGGAAGCATGGTAGCACAGTGGTTAGCACTGTTGCTTCACAGCTCCAGGGTCCCAGGTTCGATTCTCGGCTTGGGTCACTGTGTGCGGAGTCTGCACGTTCTCCCCATGTCTGCGTGGGTTTCCTCCGGGGGCTCCGGTTTCCTCCCACAGTCCAAAGATGTGCAGGTTAGAGGGTTGAGCGATGCTAAATTGTCCTTAATGTCCAAAAAGGTCAGGTGGGGTTACGGGGATAGGGTGGAGGTGTGGGCTTAAGTAAGGTGTTCTTTCCAAGGGCCGTGCAGAAACAATGGGCTGAATGGCCTCCTTCTTCACTGTAAATTCTATGATTCTGTGATAAGAAAAACCAAGCACTCATCTGAAATCTCGTAGCCCCTACTGAAATGCACTCCACACACTACAAGCTCACGGCAGTCCCATCTCCCAATGCGCACCTCCTGGTTAACTATAAATGTCACTAACCGTAATCTGGTAACTGACTGAGTGATGAAGTCCCAGGTTTCAACCTTTCAAAAAAATTCTGGACATCCCTCAACCACTTGAAAATGGACCAGGTAAGATCTGGCCACTTGCTCCACAAATGGAACATGAGGAACAGCTCAAATTGTGACGTTCTCAGACACTCACCCATATACCAAACCCCTTCCCAGAGAGATCCATTCCTGGTGGCATCTAACCATTCCCACTGCATCAGCCGAAGCTGTTGAACGAATTGTTAACTTTGACATCAATCTACAACTGCTCCCCCAGCCAGACGAATAAAAAGGGCCACTCTGACAATTAGGCGGGATTTTCTGGTCCCTCCCGATGCGAGACTGGAAATTCCTGCCTGAAGGTAAAGGACTGCCAAATGTTCCTGCGACAGGTGGGAAGTGAAAATGCCACTCTGAGAGTCTGTATTGAGCTACTCTCAAATGACGTAAAGAATCTGATCCGGATCACATTCTTATTTACGATAGACAACATTCTACTAAATATTCTAGTCAACTCAGTGACCACTTCATGATACATCTCCTAACAACACCTCCATTACATTCACCAGCCTCACCACAAGGTGCACTATCAGGGTCTTGGTGAATACCAACAACCATTAATATCAAACATTGCTTCTGAGGACACTTCCTATCTAATGTCTATTTAAGAAGAACATAAATGTTTGCACTGAAGGTCAGATCCATGTTATCTGTTCCAAATCCAGATTTTGTTTTGAGCGGCCGATGTGGAAGTTGTTAGAGAAAGCGGATACTGATGGGGGCCATCGTCTGGAAAGCCTGTGCATACTGGACAGGATTAAAACTGACCACTGGCTTCCAGGGGAACATAAGCAAGGACTCTCACTTAACCACCTTAAGGTGAGTGAACTACTTTATATATAAACATGATGTGGAGATGCCGGCGTTGGATTGGGGTGAGCACAGTAAGAAGTCTTACCACACCAGGTTAAAGTCCAACACGTTTGTTTCAAACACTAGCTTTCGGAGCACTGCTCCTTCCTCAGGTGAATGAAGAGGTATGTTCCAGAAACATATATAGAGACAAATTCAAAGATGCCAGAAAATGCTTGCATTAGCAGGTAATTAAGTTTTTACAGATCCAGAGATAGGGGTAGCCCCAGGTTAAAGAGGTGTGAATTGTTTCAGGCCATGACAGTTGGTATGATTTCGCAAGCCCAGGCCAGATGGTGGAGGATGAATGTCATGCAACATGAATCCCAGGTCCCAGTTGAGGCCGCACTCATGGGTGTGGAACTTGGCTATAAGTTTCTGCTCGGCGATTCTGCGTTGTCGCGCGTCCTGAAGGCTGCCTTGGCGAACGCTTACCCAGAGATCAGAACATAGAACATAGAACATTACAGCGCAGTACAGGCCTTTCGGCCCTCGATGTTGCGCCGACCTGTGAAACCACTCTAAAGCCCATCTGCACTATTCCCTGATCTGATCATCCATATGTTTATCCAATGACCATTAAAATGCCCTTAATGTTGGCGAGTCCACTACTGTTGCTGGCACGGCATTCCACGCCCTTACTACTCTCTGAGTAAAGAACCTACCTCTGACATCTATCCTATATCTATCTCCCCTCAATTTAAAGCTATGTCCCCTTGTGCTAGACATCACCATCTGAGGAAAAAGGCTCTCACTGTCCACCCTATCTAATCCTCTGATCATCTTGTATGCCTCAATTAGGTCAGCTCTTAACCTTCTTCTCTCTAACGAAAACTGCCTCAAGTCCCTCAGCCTTCCCTCATAAGATCTTCCCTCCATACCAGGCAACATCCTGGTGAATCGCCTCTGCACCCTTTTCAATGCTTCCACATCCTTCCTATAATGCGGCGACCAGAACTGCACGCAATACTCCAAATGTGGCCGCACCAGAGTTTTGTACAGCTGCAACATGACCTCATGGCTCCAAAACTCAATCCCTCTACCAATAAAAGCTATCACACCATACGCCTTCTTAACAACCCTATCAACCTGGGTGGCAACTTTCAGGGATCTAGGGACATGGACACCGAGATCTCTCTGCTCATCCACACTACCAAGAATCTTACCATTAGCCCAGTACTCTGTCTTCCTGTTATTCCTTCCAAAATGAATCACCTCACACTTTTCTGCATTAAACTCCATTTGCCACCTCTCAGCCCAGCTCTGCAGCTTATCTTTGCCCCTCTGTAACTTGCAACATCCTTCCGCACTGTCCACAACTCCACCGACTTTAGTGTCATCTGCAAATTTACTCACACATCCTTCTATGTCCTCCTCCAGGTCATTTATAAAAATGACAAACAGCAGTGGCCCCAAAACAGACCCTTGTGGTACACCACTAGTAACTGAACTCCAGGCTGAACATTTCCCATCAACCACCACCCTTTGTCTTCTTCCAGCTAGCCAATTTTTGATCCAAAATGCTAAATCACCCTGAATCCCATGCCTCCGTATTTTCTGCAATAGTCTACCATGGGGAACCTTATCAAATGCTTTACTGAAATCCATATACACCACATCAACTGCTTTACCCTCGTCCACCTGTTTGGTCACCTTCTCAAAGAACTCAATACGGTTTGTGAGGCACGACATACCCTTCACAAAACCGTGTTGACTATCGCTAATCAAATTATTCCTTTCCAGATGATTATAAATCCTATCTCTTTTAAACCTTTCCAAGACTTTGCCCACAACAGAAGGCTCACTGGTCTATAGTTACCGGGGTTGTCTCTACTCCCCTTCTTGAACAAGGGGACAACATTTGCTATCCTCCAGTCTTCTGGCACTATTCCTGTAGACAATGATGACATAAAGATCAAAGCCAAAGGCTCAACAATCTCCTCCCTAGCTTCCCAGAGAATCCTAGGATAAATCCCATCCGGCCCAGGGAACTTATCTATTTTCACACTTTCCAGAATTGCTAACACCTCCTCCTTATGAACCTCAAGCCTTTCTAATCTAGTAGCCTGTATCTCAGTATTCTCCTCAAAAACATTGTCTTTTTCCTGTGTGAATACTGACGAAAAATATTCATTTAGCACCTCTCCTATCTCCTCGGACTCCACGCACAACTTCCCATTGCTGTCCTTGACTGGCCCTACTCTTACCCTAGTCATTCTTTTATTCCTGACATACCTATAGAAAGCTTTAGGATTTTCCTTGATCCTACCTGCCAAGGACTTCTCGTGTACCCCCCTGGCTCTTCTTAGCTCTCTCTTTTAGATCCTTCTTAGCTAACTTGTAACTCTAAAGCGCCCTAACTGAACCTTCACGTCTCATCTTTACTTCAGCCTCCTTCATCCTCTTGACAAGTGATTCAACTACTTTGGTAAACCACGGTTCCCTCGCTCGACCACTTCCTCCCTGCCTGACAGGTACATACTTATCAAGGACACTCAGTACCTGTTCCTTGAACAAGCTCCACATTTCAATTGTGCCCATCCCCTGCAGTTTTCCTCCCCATCCTATGCATCCTAAGTCTTGCCTCATCGCATCATAATTGCCTTTCCCCCAGTTGTAACTCTTGCCCTGCGGTATATACCTATCCCTTTCCATCGCTAAAGTAAACGTAACCGAATTGTGGTCACTATCATCAAAGTGCTCACCTACCTCCAAATCTAACACCTGTCCTGGTTCATTACCCAGTACCAAATCCAATGTGGCCTCGCCTCTTGTTGGCCTATCTACATACTGTGTCAGGAAACCCTTCTGCACATATTGGACAAAAGCAGACCCATCTAAAGTACTCGAACTATAGCGTTTCCAGTCAATATTTGGAAAGTTAAAGTCCCCCATAGCAACTACCCTGTTACTTTCGCTCCTGTCCAGAATCATCTTTGCAATCCTTTCCTCTACATCTCTAGAACTTTTCAGAGGCCGATAGAAAACTCCCAACAGGGTGACCTCTCTTTTCCTGTTTCTAACCTCAGCCCATACTACCGCAGTAGACGAGTCCTCAGCAAACGTCCTTTCTGCCACCGTAATACTGTCCTTGACTAACAATGCCACCCCTCCCCCTCTTTTACCATCTTCACTGAGCTTACTGAAATATCTAAACCCCGGAACCTGCAACAACGATTCCTGTCCCTGCTCTAGCCATGTCTCCGAATGGCCACAACATCGAAGTCCCAGGTACCAACCAATGCCGCAAGTTCACCCACCTTATTCCGGATGCTCCTGGCGTTGTACACCTGTACGTTGTACGTTCCTGCCTGCCAGTACACTCCTGCAACTTTGAAACCTTACTCATGACCTCACTACTCTTAACCTCCTGTATACTGGAGCTACAATTCAGATTCCCAACCCCCTGCTGAATTAGTTTAAACCCTCCCGAAGAGCATTAGCAAATTTCCCCCCCCAGGATATCGATACCCCTCTGGTCCAGGTGTAGACCATCCCGTTTGTAGAGGTCCCACCTACCCCAGAATGAGCCCCAATGATCCAGGTATCTGAAACCCTGCCTCCTGCACCATCCCTGTAGCCACGTGTTCAACTACTCTCTCTCCCTATTCCTCATCTCGCTAGCCCGTGGCTAGGGTAACAACCCAGAGATAATAACTCTAGATCTACGTTTCCACCCTAGCTCCCTGAATTCCTGCCTTACATCCCTATCCCTTTTCCTAACTATGTCGTTGGTGCCTATGTGGACCACGACTTGGGGCTGATCCCCCTTCCCCTTAAGGATCCTGAAAACACGATCCGAGACATCACAGACCCTGGCACCTGGGAGGCAACACACTAACCACGAGTCTCTCTCGTTCCCACAGAATCTCCTATCTATCCCCCTAACTATGGAGTCTCCAATGACTAATGCTCTACTCCTCTCCCCCTTCCCTTCTGAGCAACAGGGATAGACTCTGTGCCAGAGACCTGTACCCCATGGTTTACCCCTGGTAATTCGTCCCCCCCACCAGTATCCAAAGCGGTATACTTGTTACTAAGGGGAACGACCACAGGGGATCCCTGTACTGACTGCTTACCCCCAGCCCCTCTCACCGTCACCCACCTCTGCCTCCCGAATGATCCGAAGTTCATCCAACTCCAGCTCCAGTTCCCTAGCACGGTTTCTGAGGAGCTGGAGATGGGTGCACTTCCCACAGGGGAAATCAGCAGGGACACTGATGGCGTCCCTCACCTCAAACATTGTGCAGGAGGAACATTGCACTGCCTTCCCTGCTATCCCCTCTAGATAAAACAAAAAAAAAGAAAAGAAAAGAAAGGAAGAGCTTACCTGATATTCACTCAACCCCTTAGGTTAGAGGAGGTGGAAGGGTGCGGGACACTACAAGTGTAGTGTCCCGGGTTTAGCAACCGCCCAACTTATATACAGGTACTAACAAGGCCGCTTCTCCTGCAAGGTAAGTTTTTAAATAGGGAAACTTACCTTCCCGGCAGACCCCTGGCCACTGCTCCCGCCGAAAATCTGAAGGCTGAAGGCTGAATCAGAGGCTGAATGCCCTTGACTGCTGAAGTGTTTCCCGACTGGAAGGGAACATTCCTGCCTGGTGATTGTCGCGCGATGCCCGTTCATTCGTTGTCGCAGCGTCTGCATGGTCTCGCCAATGTACCACGCTTCAGGACATCCTTTCCTGCAGCGTATGAGGTAGACAACGTTGGACGAGTCGCACGAGTATGTACCACGTACCTGGTGGGTGGTGTTCTCACATGTAATGGTGGTATCCATGTCGATGATCTGGCCGTCTAGCAGAGATTGCCATGGCAGGGTTGTTTGGTGTTGTGGTCACCCCTTTAACCTGGGGTTACCCCGATCTCTGGATCTGTAAAGACTTAATTACCTGCTAATGCCCACATTCTAAGCATTGTCTGGCATCTTTGAATTTGTCTATATATATGTTTCTGGAACATGCCTCTTCATTCTCCTGATGAAGGAGCAGCACGGTAGCATTGTGGATAGCACAATTGCTTCACGGCTCTAGGGTCCCAGGTTCGATTCCGGCTTGGGTCACTGTCTGTGCGGAGTCTGCACATCCTCCCTGTGTGTGCGCGGTTTTCCTCCGGGTGCTCCGGTTTCCTCCCACAGACCAGAGATGTGCAGGTTAGGTGGATTGGCCATGATAAATTGCCCTTAGTGTTGGGTGGGGTTACTGGGTTATGGGGACACGGTGGAGGTGTTGACCTTGGGAGGATGCTCTTTCCAGGAGCCGGTGCAGACTCGATGGGCCGAATGTCCTCCTTCTGCACTGTAAATTCTATGATAATCTATGATAATCTCCTTCTTTTTATTGGAAATATATCGGCTGTCCCTTCATTGCCATAGGGTCAGAATTCTGGAATTCTCTCCCTAACAGCACCGTGGGTGTACCAGCCAGTTAACAAGAATCACACAGACTGCAGAGTTTCAGGAACCACCACTTTCTGAGAGGCAACTAGGGATGGACAACAAATGTTGGGATTGCCAGCAGAATGAGTATCGAGCAAAATAATTTAATCGCTGATCTCAAACAATTTTCATACAGTTTCTTTAAGTCCAATGCCTGACATTGCCCTGTATTATACTTCAGATTATTATCATGCACTAAGTGTAATGCTTGACAGTTACCAGCATTATTTTTGATTTTACCAGATGGTCTTACTCTGGGCCATGAAGTTTTTCCCAGCTCAAGAGGACTGGGTTGACTTGGAATCGTCTGTTTATCGGATACTAGTGGTGCTGCTCCGCTGCCTCACCCTCCAGAACCTCCCCAACTACTTCATGCACGAGATCAACGCTTTTCACGAGGGTTTTCCGCCCCAGTTTGACTTCCAAACCATTTACAAGAAAGTGGAAGATTTCACTGATAGCCCTGAGAAATACCTACAGATACACATGACCCACCTCCTCCCCACCCATCGCCAACGCATTGACAGTTATGTGAAGATGCTTCTGCAGATCCAGGATGATGAGGGCCTTTACTGGAACACAGCCTATTTTGACATCTTCTTAAATAAGGTAAATGTCTGGGTCTTGCTCTGGAGGGAATGGAGGGGAGAATATAACAATTTCCTGTTTAATCAAAATCTCCAGGGGCGGGATTCTCCGCGAACCGGCAGGGCGGGCAACTCCGGCGCGAAGGAGTGCCGTGAACCACTCCGGCGTCGGGCCGCCCCAAAGGTGCGGAATCCCCCGCGCCTTCAGGGGCTAGGCCGGCGCCGGAAAGGTTTACACCATGCCGGCTGGGGTGGAAGGGGCTTGGCGCCACGCTGAAGAGCCTCCGCCGGCCGGCGCGAGTTGCCGCATGCGCGGGAGCGCCAGCGTGTGCTGGCGTCATCCCAGCGCATGCGCAGGGGGGTTCATCTCCGCGTCGGCCATCGCGGACTGTTACAGCGGCCGACACAGAGGAAGAGAGTGCCCCCCCACGGCACAGGCCTGCCCGCGGACTGGTGGGCTCCGATCGCGGGCCAAGCAACCGTGGGGGCACCTCCCGGAGGCCGCCTGCGGAGCCAGGTCCTGCCGGTAAGTACCTGTTGTAATTTACGTCGGCGAGACCGGCCGTAAACAGGCGGCCACTTGGCCGATCAAGGGCCGGAGAATCGCCGGGGGGCCCCCGACCGGCGCAGCGCGATTCCTGCCCCCGACAAATACCCGGCGCTGGAGAATTCGGCAGCCGGCGGGGGCAGGTTTCACGCCGCCCCCCGCCGATTTTCCGACCTGGTGGGGGGGTCGAAGAATCTCGCCCCAGGTCAGAGACTTTATGGGCTGGCTACAGAGGAAAGTTCCGATCAAACATGCCCAGGGGCGGTATAGCATGGGGTTAGAAACCCTCCCAATATTAATGTTCCTGGCTATAACCCAGATTTAAGGGAAACAGTGGCGTCCTGGTAAGGTCACTAGATTAATAAATTCGAGGCCCAGGATCATGTGCTTTGGGCGTGGGATCAAAGCCCACTATAGCAGCTGGTGGAATTTAAGTTAAATTAATAAACCTGTAATAACAACCCATCTTGCTCACTAATCCCCTTCAGGGAAGGAAATCTGCCATCCTTTTCAGGTCTGGCTGACATGTGACTCCAGACCAACAGCATTGTGATTAACTTTTAAATGCCCCCTGAAATGGCTGAGCAAACCACTCAATTCACGGGCAATTAGGGATGGGCAACAAATATTCGCCTTGCCGGTGATGCCCATGAAAGTAGAAAAAAAGAAAAAAGCTCCCTTAGTCTACACTGTCTCATCAAAAACTTTCATGGCAGGTACAGCGCAGGTTTGGTACAGAGGACAGTGATCCCTCTTGTAGCACTTACCATTTTTCTCACCATACATCCCTGGGCCCTATTTGAATGGCGTTTCAATTCAGATGAAAATAGCAGTTAACAAGAATTTCCACAGTGCAGAAGGAAGCCATTCAGCCCATTGAGACTGCATTGACCCATCGAAAAAGAACTCTACCCATGTCCACTCCCTTGCCCATCCCACCCTGTAACCCAACCTAACCTGCACATCCCGAGACACTAATGGGCAATTTAGCATGGCCAATCCATCTAGCCTGCACATCTTTGGACTATGGGAGGAAACCAGAACACCCGGAGCAAATTCTCACAGGGACGGGAAGAATGTACAAACTCCATACAGACAGCCACCCAAGGCCGGAATTGAACCCGGGTCCCTGGCGCTGTGAAAAGGAAATGCTCAAAAACAGAAATTTATCTGTTTGAGGAGTGGCGTGCAGTGGTTCTTTTAAGGACCTTATACTTTATGTCACCCTATACTTGGGGCCATTGTGCTTCATCTGCTCCATAATGCATAAAAATAACGTTCAATGATTTGGAAAATGGCAGGATGTGAAAAGCCGTGTCGCGTCTTTTCGTCCGACGTCACTTCGTCCAACGACACTTCGTCCACGTCTTTTGGTCCAACGTCTTTTTGTCCGCCCGTCTTTTGGTCCAACGTCACTTCGTCCAATTATCCAATTACAAATTAACTCCGTTAATTTACTTGCTAAAATGCAAGTAATTGATAAAATGCAAGTAAAATGCAAGTTGAAAAATGCAGTTAAAAAGTTAAAAAATCTAAAAATGCAGTTAAAAAATCTAAAAGTTTACTAATTACTTAAAATTCCCGAAATTACTTAAAATTAATGTAAATGGTAAATTCCCGAAATACCCTAAAAGTTACATTTCCAGAACTGTACCCGAGAGAGAATCATGGGGAGAGGACAAGATGATTTGATATTCTACAATTCCGACAGACACAGATATAAGTGGGAGTCTATTTGGATTTAGACAATGAGTGCAGTTCTGAAAGAAGCAGATTTAAACTCGATTTTCGTCGAGTGATTAGGGTTGGCAGTGGCTTCTGACATTACAGGTCTGAAATGATCAAATATTCCATCAGATACAATGGCTCTCATCACGCTGGAGCATACATGGGTGAATATCCTGCAGCTTATCTTAATAATGTCTGGAGATCAAGCAGCACAAATGCAGAACTCAACTTCAAGAGGCGAAATAGGTGGAGAGGATCCTTGAGCAGTAACATTGAAAAACTAAATTAAACTATTTGTAATTGGATAATTGGACGAAGTGACGTTGGACCAAAAGACGAGCGGACAAAAAGACGTTGGACAAAAAGACGTGGACGAAGTGTCGTTGGACGAAATGACGTCGGACGAAAAGACATAGCACCGTGAAAAGCCTTGTTTTCCAGGGTCCCGTTCTGGGGTCTCAGCACTGCACCATCCTCATCAATGATGGGATTAAGGAATTGAGCGCTGTAGATCCAAGTTTGCAGATGACACTAATTTAGACAGGATAAATAAGATCGAGAAGTTGCAAAAGGACAACGTTTAAGAGAGTGGACAAAACTATGGTGCACTGAGTTTAATGTGGCAAGTGTGAAGTCATTCATTTTGGATCCAAGAAAGATAGGTCAGAGTATTTTTCCAAATGTTGAGAGCTGGGAACTATAGATGAGCAAATAGATTTGGGAAACCAAGTACCTAAATCATTGAAATCTAGTCAACGGGCACAAAAAGTGAGTGATAAAACTAATAAAATGTTCTTTATGTCAAAGTGGAACGGATCACAGTGCTATGATTCAGTTGTATAGAATTAAGGTTAGGCCCCCATCTAGAATTCTCCTTCTCCCTGAGAGTAGCAACCATGGACTTCTATTGGATTAATCCATATTTATGCTTGGTAAAGTATTGGTTTGCAGTTGCCTTCTGCAATATGGCTGACCAGAAGGCTCCCCTACTCTTTCTACCTGCCATTAGGTATTTTGGAAGGATTTATGGGCTGATAATGAACCTGTTTGGCCAAATTATGTACGCACCCTTCTGTTGTCTTCAAGTCGGGAAGTGGGGCTTGAATCTGGCCCAGAGGTAGGAACACTAACCCACTGTGTCACAAGAACTCCCACTCATCTGGACCACTGAATTCATTTTGGACAGGAAAGATAGGCTTAGCGCATGTGCCTTGAGCAAAGAAAATTGAGGGGTAGTTTGACTGAGGTTTTTATCTGGAGTATTGTGAGCAGTTTAGGGCCCGTATCTAAGGAAGGATGTGCTGGCCTTGGAAATGGTTCAGAGGAGGTTCACAGGAAAGATACCTGGAATGAAGAGCTTGCCATCAGGTTTTCCCCAGCACTGCCCCCAGCAGAGGTTGGCATTTCCACATTGGCACTGCTATGTTGGTGCTTCCATGTTGCCAGTTCCAGGTGGCAGTGCATTGCGTGTCCTTATTATCCCCCCCCCCTCCCCCAGGGCTACACCTATATCTGCGCCCCTGGAGCGATCCCCTCGACTGCTTCACACCTGGCCAAACCTGTTGCAAACATCACTGACGTGACGTATGATTATTAAGTGAGGGGGGGGGGGATCATTTGGCAAGGGGGGTGCACTAATAATATTGAAATCCATTCAAATTTATTAAAATGCGGTTCATGCCCTTTGTAGGGAAAATCGGGATTTGAGATCGCTCCAACGAGAATCGCGTTTCCCGATTCTCGTGAGATTTTCCACCCGCACTGCTGTTCCGGCAGACGGCGAGTGTGGGAGCAAGATTGTGCCCTATGTTCCCATGTAAAGACTGTGAAACAAAAGACATGGAAGTGTACATGGAGAAGTCTTTAAATGTGATAGGACATATTGAGAAGTCTGTTAAAGTGTAAGAAGTGAAGGCTACCTTTTGATAACTTGAAGCATGAGAGTACAAAAATAAGAAAGTAATGCTAATCATTTAATAAAACCCTGATTATACCCTAGCCAGAGTATAGAGGCCAATTCTGGGAAGCACACCTTAGAAACTATGGTCGAGCTTTGGAGAAGGTGCAAAAGGGAATCGTACCAGTGGTAAAAGAGTTCAGTTACACAGTGAGATTCTAGAACGTACAATGAGAGGATGTAGATGTAAGTTAGGCAAATAGAGTCAGAGGCAACATGAAGGAAAACATTTAAAGAACAATTTTTTTCCAATCCGGAATGCATTCCCTGAAGGGATGGTGATAATTAGGCGGGGTCCAAGTTTAACTTGCAAATACATGACTGCCTAAGGAATTTTAAGGTCAGTCATATGAAACACGTTGCCACTTCATCTGAGCAGGCCTCTGATGGTGCATGCTTCATTTCCAGACATTTCTGCTCTTTGAAGTATCTCAGTGTTGATTACTTCCATTTGAAACTCATGATCTTCTGAATGAATCTCATGTGGAACATGTCCAACCGCCTAATAGTAGCTAATCCATGTCTGAGAGGCTTAAGGGGGGGGGGGGGAGGGTAGATCGTACCACAGCTCTTGCTTAAATGAGGGAATGCCAAATTTGCTCTGGCAGTTCTATTTGAATATCGAATTCAATGAAAACCTAGAATTAAAAGTCAAATGATGACCATGTCGATTGTCATAAAAACCCATCTGGTTCACTCATGTCCTTTAGGGAAGGAAATCTGCCATCCTTACCTGGTCTGGCCTACATGTGACTCCAGACCCACACCAATGTGGCTGATTCTTAAATGTCCTTTGAAATGGCCTTCAGAAGCCACTCAGTTAAATAGCAATTAGGGATGGACAACGTTTTTCTTATTTAGGGGAAACGGTGGCATAATGGTGATTGCCACTGGACTAGTGATCCAGAGACCCTGAGCAGTGCTCTGGGGACCCAGGTTCGAAACTCAACACAGCTGATGGTGAAATCTGAATTCAATAAAAATCTGAAATTAAAAGTCTAGTGATGAAACTATTGTCGATTGTTGTAAAAACCCATCTGGTTCACTAATTTCCTGTAGGGAAGGAAATCTGCCGTCCTTACCTAGTCTGGCCTACATGTGACTCCAGATCCACAGCCATGTGGCTTACTCTTAAAATGCCCTCTGAAGTGGCCCAGCAGGCCACTCAGTTGAAGGCAATTAGGGATAGGTAATAAATGTCCAGCCTGCGATCCGCACACCCCATAAATAAATTAAACAAGTTGTCACCTCACTGTCAGTGCAGACATTTGTGCTAATTGCACTTCCGAGACAGCTGAAGTTACCTCCAGCCTTCATTTTGTGTCATTGAAAACTATGGTGGGTGGGCTAGAGTCAGAGGTTGGTGGTGGTTGGTGGAGTATCTCTGTCTTCCATAAGCCGCTGGTTAGCCCAGGGTCAGCCACTTTCGAAAAATGATTGAAATCACCCCTACCAGAGTAAATGGGTGGCAAGTAACTAGCTTCATCTTGCAATAGGTGCTGCAGGATTATTCACTGAATAGCCAGATGAGAGCACAGACATTGAAACCTTCCTTAAAATGCTGGTTCTCTGTGGATTCTTTAGCTTGCTGAACCCTGTTAAACTTCCAGGATCTGATGCACTCCACAAAGTAGGAGAGAAAATTGCAGGTGTTCCAGCTGTAATCGTCCAAAGTTCTGTCAATTCAGAAATTGTCTCTTTAGATAGGAACAATTGAAACATAACTTTATTATTTAAGAAAAGTGAAAGTAAATTATAAACCTGCTCATACAATATCTGTGAGGAGATTCAAATTTATAGTCAAGGAGAGAGTCACAGAGCACTTCAACAAATTCAAGCTGATTAAAGTTCACCAGTGTGACCAACCTTCCCTTATTTTATATGACTGGCCCTGTAATTGAGCTCACTGTGCCCTTTTCCAGGTTGCATGCATTCCGAAGCGCCCCCCCCTCGCCCCGTAATTCTGGCCGTTAATTCTGCGCAGTATGTACTCTCCATCTTCACCCTCTCGAAACTTAGACAGCACCTTCCCTAAGGCACGGTAGCATGGTGGTTAGCATAAATGCTTCACAGCTCCAGGGTCCCAGGTTCGATTCCCGGCTGGGTCACTGTCTGTGTGGAGTCTGCACGTCCTCCCCGTGTGTGTGTGGGTTTCCTCCCACAGTCCAAAGATGTGCGGGTTAGGTGGATTGGCCATGCTAAATTGCCCGTAGTGTCCTAAAGGTTAAGGGGGAGGGGGGGAGTTGTTGGGTTACGGGTATAGGGTGGATACGTGGGGTTGAGTAGGGTGATCATTGCTCGGCACAACATTGAGGGCCAAAGGGCCTGTTCTGTGCTGTACTGTTCTATGTTCTATGTTCCCCCCATCCCACTCTCACAGCACGAGCAGAAATGTTTTCGCTAACTCCATCCCCCTCCCCAGTCATGGACCAGACCTTTTGGATCTACAGTGTTCTATTCAGTCACTTGCTTTTAATTCCATCAGAGAAGAAATAAAGACATTTGCATTTACTGAGCTACTTACGCAATCTCAGGGTTCCCCAAAGTGCTTCATTTAAAAGAAATTATTCAACATTTTCAATTTTATACATAGCAATAAAACCATAACAAGCAATGGAACCACGCCCCCCCCCCCCCCCCAGCCCCCCATCAATGAAACCACCCCCCTCCCAACTCCCTCCTCCTTCTGCCTGCCTCCCACCTCCCTAGCAACTAACGGCAACCAGCTCTTTAAAGTACAATATAAACAGCTGCCATTTTCGGTTGACCCCCCTCAATTGTCCCCATCATGGTGCACTTGAGCTTCTCAAGATATAAAAGCTCCATAAGATCCCCCGGCTATACTGAGGCTCTGGGTGGAGAAGCTGATCTCCACCCCAATAGAACCCACTTTGAATAATCAACGAGGCAAAGGCCAGAACATCAACCTCATCAGCCCGGCAGATGACACCCCAAATATGGCCCCTAAAGGACAGGGCTTCAGTTCCATTTGCAGAATCACCGACTTGGCGCTAAAGAAGGAGACCCAGAGCCTCAGGAGCTTAGGACATAATCAGAACATGTGCACGTGGTTAACTGGACCCCACCCACAACGCTCACACTTATCCTCCACTCGCACAAACAACCTACTCATCTTAGACCTAATCAAGTGAGCCCCATATACTATCTTCAACTGTATCAACCTTAGTCTCGTACATTAAGGTGCAGCATTCACCCTCCGCAGCGTCTCGCACCAAATCCCATCCTCCAATTCCAACCTTCCTCCCACTTGACCTTGATCCCCTCCATCGATACTACGTCCTCTGCCATAATCCTTCCATAAACCCCCGAAGTGCTTCCCTCCACTATCCCTGAAAGTGATGAAACCTTCTCCAGCATCGAGGATGGCGGCACCACTGGGAATGTCGGAAAGACCTTTTTTGCAAAATTGCAAATCTGTAGATAGATACCTAAATGCATCTAACTGCGAAAGCCCAAATTTCTCCGACAACTCCTCCCTGCTTACAAAACGCCCTCCAAAAAAAAAATTCCGCATCCCTCCCACCCCTTTCTGCTCCTATCCATTAAACCTAGTTTCTAACATCGCTGGCTCAAACATTGGTTTACACAAATTGGCGGGAACTTCGATCCCGTGCCCAATTTTAAATGCTGCCAAAGTTGTCTCCATATCTTCCGTGTGAGTAATTGAGTTCAGTGAACCAGACTCGCTGAATATTTCCCCAGGAGAAAATAGAAGCAAGGCTGTCACTAATGCCCTCAACCCCGACTCCCTACACAAACATGATCCCATCCGCACCCACACAGCCTCAGGATCCCCACACAATCCCATCACCTTCTCCGCATTGGCCGCCCAGTAATAATATATCAAGCTCGGCAATGCTGACTGCTGGTCCCTCTGAAGGACCGTATTCCTAATCATGACCACTTTACCCGCCCAGATAAATGAAATCAATCTCTCAACTCCCCAAAGAATGATTTTGGCAGAAAAACTGGCAAACACTGGAACAAAACCAGGAATTATTCGTCAACTAAATTCTGCCCGCCAAAGAGAGGGAGACTATCCCACCTCTGCAAGTCAGCCTTGACCATATTCACCTTGCTCGTAAAGTTCAATTTACAAAGCCGTGCCCAACCCAAGCTGCCTGCACCCCCAAATATCTAAAACGAGAACCCCTTAAACAAAACGACAACACCCCAAATTGACTCGGACGGCACGGTAGCACAGTGGTTAGCAATGTTGCTGCACAGCGTCAGGGACCCGGGTTTGATTCCCGGCTTGGGTCACTGTCTGTGCGGAGTCTGCACTTTCTCTTCCTGTCTGCGTGGGTTTCCTCCGGGTGCTCCGGTTTCCTCCCACAGTCCAAAGATGTGCAGGTTAGGTGGATTGGTTACACTAAATTGTCCCGTAGTGTCCAAAAGTTAGATGTGGTTGCTGGGTAACGGGGATAGGGAGGAAGTGTCGGATTAGGTAGGGTGGTCTTTCTAGGGTGTAGACTCGATGGGCCGAATGGCCTCCTTCTACACTGTAAATTCTATGAAATGTATGACTCCCCGGCAGAGTGACCAGTAAACACTCACTTTTCTCCCAATTCAATTTATACCAATAAAAATCCCCAACACGCTTCAACAGCGCCATAATATCACCCATTGTGGGGACTGGGTTCATCAAATACAAAAGAAGATCATCAGCATATAAGGACCCCTGTGTTTCTTCCCCCCTTCCCATTATCCCTCTCCACTTATCAGAGACAATGGCCGAAGGCTCTATTGCCAACGCAACAAGAGGGAGGATATAGGGCACCCCTGTCTCATTCCCCTGTGCAGCTGAAAATATCCCAAATACATATTATTTGCTGGGAGACTAGCCTTAGGTGCCTTGTATAACAACTGAACCCACAACATGAATTTAGGCCCTTGCCCAAACCGCTCTGGCATTGCAAACAAATATCCCCATTCTATCCTATCAAAAGCTTTCTCGGCATTAACACCACAATAACCTCCCTCCCTTCTGACGAGGACAACACCACAATTAAAATCCGTCACACATTAGACGACAAAGCCTACCCTTCACAAACCCTGTCTGATCCTCCCCAATAACCTAAGGGAGACACTCCTCCAACCTCAGCACTCGCACCTTGATCAAAATCTTAGCATCCATATTTAATAAGGAAATCGGATAATACAACCCACCCTCCACTGAGTTCTTATCCTTTTTTAACAGAAGTGAGATGGACGCTTACATCATTGTCTTCGGAAGAAACTACCACGCTACTGAATTCTCAACACCTCCACCAATAATGGTACCAGGCAATCTGAAAACTTTTAAGAAATTCCACCCGGAACCCCATCCGGCCCCGACACCTGACCCATCAGCACTTTCTTCCAGTAGCTGCCCGGACCTCTTCCACCCCCAGTGGCTCCTCCAACTCTTCCCGATCCTCCTCCTCCACATTAGGATATTCCAACCCCTCCAGAAACTCAGAAATATGCGACTCCTCCCCAGACGGCTCTGATCTATAAAGACCCTTATAGTATGCCTCCAACGCTGCATTAACTTTATCCGGTGCAGACACTAGTCCACTACCTGAATCCCAAACCTGAACAATCACTTGGGAGCCTTCCACCTCAGCTGACCAACCAAACGATGACTGCCCTTCTCCCCATATTTGTACCTTACCCCCTTTGAGCACCGCAACTGGCGCCCTGCCTTATCAGTAGATAACAGGTCAAACTGCATCTGTGACTTCTTTCTATTAGTCAGAAGTTCTGGAGTAGGATCACTCGAAAACCTACCATCTACCTCCAAAATCCCTACCACCAACCTTTGGCGTTCCTTGCTTGCCTCCCTATCCACCTACACCTTATTCGAAATTATCTTCCCACTCACCGTCTTTCAGGTCCTCCCACAGAAATAAGGGCAAAACCTCCCGATTTTTGTTAAACCCCCCAGATGCTTATCAATCACCCTTGCCATCTTCTTACAGAATCCCAAATCCGTCAACAACCCTACATCCAAACTCCATGCCGGCCGCTGAACTAGCCCCTTCTCCAAGACCATCTACCAGGTGCAGAATATTCTGCATTCCTCACCTCTGGCGGGGACCTCCCCACCTCAAAAAACTTGATAGGTGAAAACTCGTTATGCACTGGAGAAAATAGGGAGAATTCCCTCCCCACCCAGGGTGCAAAAGCCGCCATGGATCCCGCTTCACCCATCTCCCTAATTAACGCAGCCAGTTCCTTTGCTATCGCTGAAGGGGCTAACGACTTTGGCTTCGACCAATTTAGGATTCGGAACACAATTCAAATCTCCCCCCAAATTCAACTGATGCGTGTCCAAGTCTGGTATGTCAGCCAACATCCTCTTCATGAATGCTAAAACCACCAACCTATCAGCCTTCAAACTCTTCAAATGAGAAAAAACTCACACACTTCACTGGGCCCCTCAAACTCTTCACATTCCAAGGAACCAATCGAATCAGTGGGTCTCTCACCCCCCCGTCCCTCAAAGAATAACCCCCAATCGCTATCAGAAATCTATCCCCCCCTCCCCTATTCCAAAAATCCCCTAGCAACCTCCTCTTGAACCAACACATCTCTCCTCCATTCCTTTCCCCCAACCATTCACACCTAGGTTAATCAAAACCTGCTTAAAAAGGTCCAGTAAGCCACAACCCCTCCTCCCCACCTCACTCCCGCTCACTAGCCAACTTTAACCTGTGAGTGAGGTAGCCCCACCCCCCCCCCCCCCCCCCTGACCCCCGGCCAGGGCCCATTTCACATAAGTAAACAACAAAAGAAAGAAACTAAAACCCAAATCACCATTCCCCAGAGACGTAACTCCCCTATCCCCTCCTTCAACCTTAAAACTACCAAACATCCGTCCCCTTCCCCCAAGTCACTTGTTCCCTTCCAACTAAAAAGAACAACCAAAAAGAAAAAAAAATCACATAAATTTCAATTGACAGCAACTCTATAAAAAAAAGGGAAGGGGAAGAAAGAGAAATAAGAAAAAATACAACTTGACAATGTTCCCATAAAAACCCACCCCAACCCCCATTCAGACCCTTTCAGTTCAGTCCAAGTCCTTGAGCTTTAATAAAAAGCCTCCAATTGCTCCGCCCCCTCGAAGGAATGGTATTAGGAATTATGCGTAACTCTCAGCCTCACTGGGTACACCACTCCAAAACGCACGCCACACTTATAAAGCGCTGACTTTGCCCTGTTAAAGGCTGCACGCTTCCTGGCCAATTCTGCCATGACATCCTGGAGTATACAAATACTGCGGCCTTCCCACCACACCTCCCAATTCTCCTTGGCCCATTTCAGGACCCTCTCCTTCATCCAATAGCTGTGAAAACATGCTATCACCGCTGGAATAGGTGTAGCTCCACCCGACGAACTTGCCTCTGCCATCTTACATCCCACCGGACTCTGCACCTTGCTCAGCTCCTCAGGAGGACTACCGCTCACACCTTTCATCCCAGTATTCTTTCTTGTGTTTTTGAAATCCTCTTGTAAATGGCTCTCAAATGGGACGAATCAAAGACTCTAGTGAGAGCTACCTTACATGTAACCTTCTTCTATGTGTCACCATCGGAGATCCCCAATGTGCTTCATAACCAACAAAGTGCTTTTGAAGTGTAGTGTCACTGTTATAACCTTGGAAGCACAGCAGCCAATTTGCACCTGGCAACAGGAATTGAAAATGACTAAGCAATCCGTTTTTTTATTTATTTATTCATCCATGGGATGCGGGTGTCACTGGTTCAGCCAACATTTATTGCCCATCCCTATTTGTCCTCGAACTGAGCGGCTAGGCCATTTCAGAGGCCATTTAAGAGTCAACCACATTGCTGTGGATCTGAAGTCACATGATGCAGATTTCCTTCCCTAAAGGGCATTAGTGAATCAGGTGGGTTGTTACAACAGTAGACAATGGTTTCATGGCCATCATTAGACTCTTAAATGTAGATTTATTTTATTGAATTCAAATTGAATTTTTATTGAGTTCAAACTTCACCGTCTGCCATAGTGGGATTGAAACCCATATCCCTGGAGCATAACCCTGGGTTTCCCCTGGATTACCATTCCAGTGACAATACCACTAGGCACTGCCTCCCCTTTTATGATGTTGGTTGAGGGATAAATATTGAACGGGGAGTGCCACGATCGTTTTCAGAATCGTTCCTCAGGGTCTTTTACTTCCAGCTGAGAGGGGCTTTGGTTTATCTGAAAGACATCGGCCCTGACAGTGCAGCGCTGAAGTGTCAGCCCTAGATTTTGTGCTCAAGTTTCTAGAGTGGGACTTGAACTGAGAACCTTCTAACTTCTGACCATATAGTCCCCAATCACAAAGACCGCCCACTGTACTTCACCTTTGCAGCAACAACCTGCTTCCTCACATTTTCTGCTGACCCCCCCTTATATATACCTTTGCCACCCCTGGAGATAATAATTACAATTCTCTCCTGACTGGTCTCCCATCCTCCAATCTGCATAAATTTTAGTTCATCAATATCTCTGGCTACCTGCACCGTATGTTGCAATGTGTTCTGCTCACCCATCACATATCCTTCTGACATACATTTGTTTTCAGTATGTAAGCGTCTCAGGATTAAAGTTCTCATGCTTGCATGGATCCTACAGCATGATCTGGACAGGTTGGGCGTGTGGGCAAATCAATGGCAGATGCAGTATAATTTGGATAAGTGTGAGGTTATTCACTTTGGAAGCAAAAACAGGAAGGCAGATTACTACCTGAATGGTAGTAAATTGGGAGAGGGGAATGTGCAGCGGGACCTGGGAGTCCTTGTGCACCATTCACCGAAGGTAAGCATGCAGGTGCAGCAGGTGGTAAAGAAGGCTAATGGTATGGTGGCCTTCATTGCAAGAGGTTTCGAGTATAGAAACAGGGATGTGTTGCTGCAATTGTACTGGGCCTTGGTGAGGCCGCACTTGGAGTATTGTGTACAATTTTGGTCTCCTTCTCTGAGGAAGGATGTCCTTGCTCTCAAGGGAGTGCAGAGGTTTACCAGACTGATTCCATGGATGGCGGGAATGTCATATGAGGAGAGATTGACTAGGTTGGGATTGTTCTCACTGGAGCTCAGAAGAATGAGGGGGGGATCTCATAGAGACTTATAAAATTCTAACAGGACTAGACAGGGTAGATGCAGGGAAGATATTACCAGTGATGGGTATGTCCAGAACCAGGGGTCACAGTCTGAGGATTCAGGGTAAACCATTTCGGACAGAGATAAGGAGGCATTTCTTAACACAAAAGAGTTGTGAGCCTGTGGAATTCATTGCCACAGGAAGTAGTTGATGCTAAAACTTTGAATATATTCAAGGGGCGGCTGGATGTAGCACTTGGGGAGAATGGGAGCAAGCAGAATTAGGCTATTGAGTTGGATGATCAGCCATGATTGTGATGAATGGCAGAGCAGGCTCGATGGGCTAAAAGGTCTCCTCCTGCTCCTATCTTCTATGTGTGTATCTATGTATTGCATTTGTCCATACTCTTACACTTTCTTTGTAAAGTCCTCCAGCAGCCCTGACCAATCTCTGCTCTGATTCAGCATTTTGTCCACTGTCGCCTCCCCCTTCAGCTCACCAATAATCATTGTTGCCTTCAGCCACCTTTATTTAGGCCCAACTTAAACCTCAATGATTTGATTAACTTTTAGTCACGCTCATAAAATCATCTTTGTCTCAGTTTTTATTTTTCCATGTGCTGTGAGAATCTAAATTGTAGCAATAGGACATTTATGCAGTAAGTTAATAGATTAATGTCACCTGAATTGCAACTGTAAATGTCACTTACATTTGTGGCAATTTCCACAGGGTAAAGTTTAACATACCCCGAATGTTCATTTTCTTCCACTGTCTCCAGTTTCAGGTTTACCACATCCAGGATGCTGACAGAATTGGGGCCATGCAGCTCGCCTGGTCCAAAACTGCCAAACTAGTGACCGATGAAGGATGCTCATCGTAAGCCATTATGGGTGGACCACATGCAGATCAGGCAAAAGGCCCTTCTCCACACCTACTATAGACTGGATCACAACTCTATGATACGCCTACTGTATGGGATCACAACTCTACGATGCACCTACTCTAAACTGGATCACAACTCTGATATCCCTACTGTGTGGGATAACATCTCTATGATACAGCTACTATAGACTGGATCACAACTTCATGATATACTTACTGAATCACAACTCTATGATATTCCTACTGTAGACTGTATCACAACTCTATGATATGCCTGCTATAGACTGGATCACAACTCTATGATATCCCTACTGTAGACTGTATCACAACTCTATGATACAGCTACTATAGACTGGATGACAATTCTATGATATTCCTACTGTAGACTGTATCACAACTCCATGACATACCTACTGTAGACTGGATCACACAATCACTAAAAAATAGGCTAAGTCAATTTCAAGAAATGAGCAGACAGGAAGAACAGGACCACACCAGTATAGGTCATTTATTCAGATAATTTTAGACTTTAACTTTCTCTGATAAGGTTTTGTTTTATTTTATCATACCTGGTTTGCAACTGTAAAACATTATATAGCAACAGCTTATATCTCTACATTCAGCTAACTTCACAAAACACTTCCAAGTATTAAAGGCAAGTCGTTCCTTATTAGCACATCCATGACATGCACCGCCTAGGAGCCAATTGTTGTTTGAAACATGCTATATACGGAACATGTATAGGGGCTGACAGACAGATACAAGCTGTGCGGGTGGATGGTGATGTAGTGTTAATATCACTGGAATTGTGATATTGTGACTCTTAAATGCCCTCTGAGGTGGAGGGCAGTTAGGGATGGGCAATAAATGCTGGCCCAGCCAGCGATGCCTAAATTCCGTGAATAGATAAAAGAAAATACACTGTACATTTATAAAAGCTGTCATCAAGGCACCTGAAAACTGTACGCCATCAGAAAGAAATGAAATGTTTTCTTTAGCTAGTATGTGCTGTACATGTACAGTAGCCAACACTGTGACACACACAAGCTGTAGACCGCCAGATGGGGGTGGATCATTCCATTCCTTTTTTTTTCTGGTATTCTAATTTAGATTTGTAAATAGTGTTTGAATCCATTTTGCTTTCATCCTCGTGTAGCTTTGTGCGGGCAACTGGAATGGGGAGGGGGTTGGGGAGGAGGGGCTGTTCGGATTCGGAATCTTTCGACTGACACTTGCGTGTGAGAGGTTGACCTCGTAATTTCATAGTTTGTCCACTATTAAAATGAGCCGATTATTTAGTGGCACATCAGTGTCAATCAGGTCTGATCAAGATTTCAGGGTTTCAGACTGAAACTAGATTATCAGATGTACCTTGGGAAGCTTTACTATGATAAAGACCTCATATAAGTACAGGCTGTTGTTATAATCAGATTCAAGTGGAATCACATATTAACTGGTAGGATCCACGTACAACTGGAATTATAATCTCAAGCAATTCAAACTGACAGTGTGGTTCCTATCTTACTTCCCGCACATTCCTTGGAACTATTTCATTTACTTAATTTTTAAGATCTTTATTTATGTAATGTGATGCACCAAATAAAATATACAAGATCATCATCATTTGGAATCTCAATGCTTAATGTGATAGGCAAGAGGTCATAAATACATAAGTGCACAAGAAATAGAAGCAGGAGTTGGCCTTAATTCCCATCATGCCCGCTGTGTCACTCCATAACATTAAGGCTGATATTCTACCTCTGCTCCACTTTCTTGAAGGTTGAATGAGAAAGGCCATTCCTGGAGACAATCCCAACATTTAATGTCACAGGTTAAAACTCAGTGCATCAGCCAGCTTGAGGCCTTTGGTTGCCATGCATCTCAATGGGACATTACTTCAAATTAACAACCACATTTTCAGCACCTCCAGGAGCAGTAGCGAGGTGGTCAGTGAGAGAAATACTGAAAGAGTAATAGCCAGTTAAAGGGCAAAGTGAAACGTGAAGAATCTACTCTGGGAAAGTAGCGAAGAGTTATTTCTATTCATTAGTGAGTGAAGAAATAGGGAGTAAAACCAAGGGTTCTCATTGGAAACAGCAAGAAGGAAGATTTTTGAACATGAGATTATTATAACATGGGATCCTTCATTGAAAGTACCCATTTTCTGGGTGTTGTGCCAAGGGTCCAACCACATCTGTCCCCCAATGGGTGGCTGGGAGATGCATCAGATGCCCAATTAAGGGCCTCAACCAGCCGCTGATCTGATAAAACAATGTCAATGGGAAAGGCCTGCACCAACGTGCAGCCTGGCAGGTATAACCCTACCAGCTGGCTGGTCAGTGAAAGGGGTTGTGTCCACTTCCTGGGCTCTCTGTGCCAATTGGCACACTCCCACTCCAATACCTCTCTATCCTGCCCAATGTGGTTGACTCTTAAATGCCCCCTGAAATTGCCTAGAAAGCCACTCAGTTGTTTTAAACCGAGACTAAAATATGAAAAAGGCATGAAACCGGGTGGACCACCTGGCTTCGACCCAGGCACCGGAAATGACAACGGCAGGCGCAGCTCTGTCGACCCTGCAAAGTCCTGCTTACTAACATCTGGGTGCTTGTGCCAAAGTTAAGAAAGCTGCCTCACAGACTAATCAAGCAACAGCCTAGCATAGTCATACTCACAGAATGTCTTACCGACAATGTTCCAGAAACCACTATCACCATTCCTGGGTATGTCCTGTCTCACTGGCAGGACAGACCCAGCACAGGTGGCATCACAGTGGCACAGTCGGGAGAGAGTTAACCTGGGAGTCCTCAACATCGACTCTGGACCCCATGAAGTCTCATAGCTTCAGGTTAAGGAAACCTCCTGCTGATTACCACGTACCGTCCACGGTCAGCTTATGAATCAGTACTCCTTCATGTTGAACGCCACGTGGAGAAAGCACTGAGGGGGGTTAGGGTGCTAAATATACTCTGGGTGGGGGACTTGAATATCCATCACCAAGAGTGGCTCGGTAGTACAACCACAGGTCAAGCTGGCTAAAGGACATGACTGCTAGACTGGGACTGCAACAAGTGGTAAGGGATCCAACAAGAGGGATAAACATACGTGACCTCATCCTCACTAACCTGCCTGCTGCAGGTGCATCTGTCCATGACAATATCGGTAGAAGTGACCACTGCACAGCCCTTGTGGAGAAAAAGTCCTGTCTTCACATGGAGGGTACCTTCCATCGTGTTGTGTGGCACTACCACTGTGCTAAATGGGATAGATTTTGAACGAATCTAGCAATGTAAGACTGGGCACCCATGAAGCTCTGTGGGCCTTCAACAGCAGCAGAATTGTATTCAGCCACAATCTGTAACCACACAGCCCGGCATATCCCCAGTCTGCCATTATCACCAAGCCAGGAGATCAACCCTAGTTCAATGATAAGTGAAGGATAGCATGCCAGTAACAACACCATGTATACCGAAAAATGAGGTGTCAACCTAGTGAAGCTAGTGGGGCAGCAGGGTAGCATGGTGGTTAGCATAAATGCTTCACAGCTCCAGGGTCCCAGGTTCGATTCCCGGCTGGGTCACTGTCTGTGTGGAGTCTGCACGTCCTCCCCCTGTGTGCGTGGGTTTCCTCCGGGTGCTCCGGTTTCCTCCCACAGTCCAAAGATGTGCGGGTTAGGTGGATTGGCCATGCTAAATTGCCCGTAGTGTCCTAATAAAAATAAGGTTAAGGGGGGGTTGTTGGGTTACAGGTATAGGGTGGATACGTGGGTTTGAGTAGGGTGATCATGGCTCGGCACAACATTGAGGGCCGAAGGGCCTGTTCTGTGCTGTACTGTTCTATGTTCTATGTTCTATGGTGCACAGGGCTACTTGTGTGCCAAATAGCATAAGCAGCAAGTAATAGACATAGCTAAGTGATTCCATAAACACATTAGATCTAAACTCTAGAGTCCTGCCAAATTCAGCCGTGAATTGGTGGACAATTAAACAACTCACTGGGGGGAGGAGGCTCCACAAATTTCCCCATCCTCAATGATGGAGAAGCCCAGCATATCTGTGCAAAAGACAAGGCGGAAATATTCTCAACATTCTTCAGCCAGAAGTGCCGAGTGGATCACCCATCTCGGTCTCCTCCGGAGGCCCCCAGCATCACAGATGTAAGTCTTCAGCCAGCACGATTCACTCCACGTGATGGCAAGAAAAGATTGAATGCACTGGATATCTCAAAGGCTATGGGCCCTGACAATAATACTGAAGATTTGTGCTCCAGATCGTGAAGCACCCCTAGCCAAGCTGTTCCAGTACAGTTACAACACTGGCATCTACCTGGCAATGTGGAAAATTGCCCAGGTGTGTCCTGTACACGAGAAACAGGACAAATCCAACCCAGCCAATTACCACCCTATCAGCAAAGTGATGGAAAGTATCAGTGCTATCAAGCAGCACTTACTCAGCAATAAGCTGATTACGGACACTCAGATTGGGTTCCGCCAGGGTCACTCAGTTCCTATCCTCATTACATCTTGGTTCAAATATGGACAAAAGAGGTAAATGCTAGAGGTGAGGTGAGAGTGACTACCCTTGATATCAAGGCTGCATTTGACCGAATATGGCATCAAGCAGCCTTAGCTAAACTGGAGTCAATGGGAATCAGGAGAAAAACTCTTTGCTAGTTGCAGTCATACCTAGCACAAAGGAAGATGATTGTGGTGGTTGGAGGTCAATCATCTCAGCTTCAGGATATCACTGCAGGAGTTCCTCAGGGTCCTAGGCCCAACCATCTTCAGCTGTTTCATCAATGGCCTGCCTTCCACCCACATAGTCATAAATGGGGATGATCACAGATGAGTGCACAATGTTCAGGCGCCATTCGTGACTCCTTAGGTAAATAAGCAGTCCATGTCCAAAGGCAGCAAAACCTGGACAATATCCAGGCTTGGGCTGACAAGTGGCAAGTTACATTCACTCCACACAGGTTTTTAAAAATTAATTTATGGAATGTGGGCATCGCTAGTTAGGCCAGCATTTATTGCCCATCCCTAGCTACCCTTCAGAAGATGGTGGTGAGTTGCCTTCTTGAATCGCTGCAGTCCTTGAGGTGTAGATACACCCACAGTGCTGTTAGAGAGGGAGTTCCAGGTTGTTTCCCCAGCGACAGTGAAGGAACGGCGATATATTTCCAAGTCAGGGTGGTGAGTGACTTGGAGGAGAACCTCCAGGTGGTGAGGTTCCCAGGAATCTGCTCTTCTTGTCCTTCTAGATGGTCATGGGTTTGGAAGGTGTTGTCTAAGGAACCTTAGTGAGTTACTGCAACAGGGAATACCTGCTGCAGTTGTGGCTGATGACGCCTATCCAGAGGCCACAGACCAACATGGAGACCCGCTACAACGATGCCCATGCAGTGACCAAGGGCGTGATCAAGTGGTGGTTTGGCATCCTGAAGATGCGGTTCAGGTGCCTGGACCACCCGGGAGGGGCCCTCCAGTATAGCACTGGGAGGATCTCTCACATTGTGGTGTGTCCTACACAACACTGCGCAGCAGAGGAGTGACGTGCTGGAGGAGGAGGAGGATGAATGCAAGTCCTTCTCTACTGAGGATGATGCAGGGGAGGGTGAGGCTGGATAGGACATGGGACCTAGGCAGGCACGGGAGGCTGCACAATGTTCGTGCTTGGGCCAACGTGCACAGGACGCTCTAATTGGCTCCAGGTTCACTGACTAGGGGGGGACTGGCCAGGGGCACGACACCGCATTGCACCTCCTCACCGGCCCTTCCCCAGCCATCCCCATGCTTGCAAGACCCTCATTGATTCCTACCTGCCTCACTACGGGGTGCAGCAGTTACTGTGAGTCTGGCCCATGGGATGGAGGATGATGGCAACCCGCTCTGGGATAAGCTTGGATACTTTGCATCGTTTGAAAGCGTCTGACTCCGGCCCACAGTAGCACTTTCCACCGTCCACCTGGATGGTCCTTGTATGTGAACTGGCCATTCCAATACACAATGCTATTGAATCTCTGGGGTAGCGGAGGTGGGGACGGTGTGTGGGGAGTGGGGGGGGGGGGGGGACCGTCGCAGTGATCATAATGTAAGGAAGGGAAGGCTCGAGGGCACGAAAGGCCTCCTCTTGTTCCTATTTTCTATGTTTCTTTGTTATCCCAGTAACCTTGCACATTCTTTCTTTTCAGATAGCAAACAAATTCTCTTTTGAATAATGTGGTCAAACCTGTCTCCACCAGCCTCTCAGAAAGTTAATTTCAGACTCCAACAACCCTCTGCATGAAGGATATTTCCTCACATCCCTTCTAGAATATGATTTAACAGGAAGCTTCTCGCGAGATTTAAACGCCTCTATTCCTGCACCTCCGTTCGAGTCTCTCCCTTTATTTTATACTGTCCCTCCATATTCTTCCTGTCAAAATTAATCACCTCACACTTCTCTTCATTGAACTTCATCTGTCACTCCTCTGTCCAATGCGCTAATATGTCTGAGTCCTTTTGATGTTTAAGACTTCCTCATCACGGTTGACAGCACTTCCAATCGTAGAATAGAGATCGTATTTTGCTCACAAGTCTTTCATGTGGCACTGTATCAAATGCCTTTTGGAAATCCATATACACCACATCAACAGCATTGCCCTTATCAACCTTCTCTGTTATCACCTCAAAAAACGTTGGCAAGTTAGTTAAACATGATCTTCTCTTAATGAATCAATGCAGGCACTCCTTAATTATCCTGCACTTGTCTAAGTGTCTATGGATTTTTCCCCAAACTATAGTTTCCAGAATTTCCCCTACCACTGAAGTCAAACTGCCTGGTCTGTTATTGCTGGCATTATCCTTACACCCATTTTTGAACAAGGATGTAACATATGCCATTCTCCAATCCCCTGGCACCACCCCTGTGTCCAAGGGACACTGGAAGATTATCGCCTGTGCCTGTGAAATTTCCACTCTCACCTCCATCAGTATTTTTGTATGCATCTCATCTGGCCCTGGTGCTGTATCAATTTTACACAAAGCTAGTTCGTCTAATACCTCTTTCTTCTTCATTAGTGCTCAGTTTGGGTTTTACCTGCCCTCCAGCACTCACTTAATCCAAACATGGACCATAGATCTTCATTTTAGAGATTAGGTGAGAGTGCTGCCCTTGACATCAAGGTTCGTCTTCAGCTGCTTTATCCATTACCTTCCATCCATCTGAACTGTGCAGGGTTGTTGATGTTTACATCATGTTCAGCACCATTCATAACTCTTCAGATACTGAAACAGGCTTTGGGCACAGAACAAGATCAGAACAACATTCAGACTTGGGATGATAAGTGCAACTAATGTTCATGCCACACAAATGCCAGGCAATGACCATCTCCAAAAGAGAACCTACAATCTCTCCTCACCTTTCAGCGGCATTACTATCACTGAATCCCCAAACATCCTGGGGCATATCAATGACCGGAAACTTAACTAGGCTAGCCACATAAATTGTGGCAACAGAGGCCGTGAATTCTGCGGCAAGCACCTCAACTCCCGACTCACGGAAGCCTGTCTACCAGCTACAAGGTACAAGTCAGGAGTGTGATGGAATATTCTAACAACCCACAACCATTACCATCTAGAAGGTCACCATCACCTGCAAGTCCCCCCACCCCCCCCCAAGTCACTCACCATCCTGACTTGGATATATATTGCTGTTCCTTCGCTGTTGCTGGGTCAAAATCCTGGAACTCCCACCCTAACAGCACCGGGGGTGTACCTACACAATATGGACAGCTGCAGTTTAAGAAGGCAACTCACCCCTACTTTCTCAAGGGAAATTAGGTATGGACAATAAATGTTGGCCCAGCCAGTGACGTCCACATCTCACAAATGTACAGAAAAAAATATTTTTTTGCCTTGGTGACAAATTTTGTTTGATAACGTTTCTGTTGAGTGCCTTGGGATGTTTTAGTAAGTTAGAGATGCTATTTAAATGCACCCTGCTGTTACAGGAGGGAGCATCAGGAAAATAGCCTCCCCCCGTGCTATAAGTCTACAAACTGCTTCTTTATAGAGTCGGAGTCAATGGAGTGGCTTCAAAGTGTTGGTGCTGATCTGAGCTTAGAACAAGGTGCCTCGGGCCCTTGTGCCTATTGTGTGATCTCTCAGTTTTGATCAGGATGGCCTGTACTGGCCAGTTCTGACATGTGAAATTCAAGCACAGATTGACTCTTACTGAGGTTCTCCGTTCAGTTTTGTCACCTTCACTTGGAAACACAGACAGGAAGAGAGAACATGCTCATTAAAAGTTGCAGCAATTGCGGAGCCTTCCATACTTGGTGCAGTGCAGGAGATCGTCAGCTATAGTTTCAGTGTGACTATCAGTCAGTTATTATTATTAGTTGGTTAACACCTGTTATTACCAATCCTGTATGGAATATCAATAAGGTAATGCATTACTGTTGCCTGTGAAAGAAATCTGCATTGTTACAGTCAGGTGAGAAGTGATGGAATGGCCCTCCTGTGTTTCTGTTCCTTGATTGTCCACAGCGGGTGTTTATAAAGGAATACTCTTGCCAATTCAGTGAGTATTTAACTGTTTCAGCGCTGTGGCAGCAAAAGTCACATACAAAAAGGTTTATTTTGTATTTAACATTTTATCCAAATAAATAAAACAAAAATACACCAACTCCTACGCAAAGATGTATTTAAAGGCTCATTCATGCACACAAAAGTAAGTTAAAAAGTGAGAGGATAGGTTAAGTAAAGTCCAAAAATGCCAGTTGTATATAGATTCAACGGATTGATGTTCGGATGGTTTCAGACTGGGCTCAATGGTCTTTCCAAAATCTGTGACAGGCCAATTTAAAGAGGTTGACGGCCGATTTCTATTTATTTTTCTGGAGTCAGCAGCTGCAGGGTAGAACTTTAGAGCATTAGGAGAGGGGTGGGAGTTGGAAAGGAAATCCAGCAGGTCGGGTAATTTGGCATAATCTGTGTTCTTCATTTAAAATTCTTCACATTCGTCCAATGGCATGTCCTTTCAGTAATAATTCCTAGTTTATCTCACATTCCATGGCATATCGCTGGCCAAACAACAGGCAGGGTTCAATCTAGCAGGATGTATGGAGAGAGAGAGAGAGAGAAAGAGAAAGGGCAAGAGTAAAGGATGGCGAGAGGAAGGGAGGGAGAGATTAAGAGAGGGAGGGATAGTTGAAGAGAGGGAGAGAGGGAGGGACCAGTCAGGATCTGTGTTCCCACTGACCTGGAGAAACGCAGTTTCTTACACATCAAGAGAGTCAGCTGATTCATCACATGATCCCCACACACCATGTTGATGCACTTTCAATTACAACAAGACGAGAGTAGAGAGTAATCAAGGCTTTATTACGCAGAGATGTGATGCCTCCTACAGCTGCTGCCGAAATGGCTGCAGCTCGGTGAGCACACACAGTTATACTCCGCCTACTGGGCGGAGCCAGCAGGCAGGGATCTACCCCTGTACCTGTAGTACAGGAGCCTTACCGTATTACATCTCATATGTGTAATATACACAACAGTGGTGACTACCACACAAGTTACCAGTTACCTTAACATGGTCATAGCAAGTTGATTCCAGGCCATGTTTTAAAGATGATTAGATTATAGTTGGTGGAGTTACCTTCTTAGAGAGAGTCCATTATCCAAAGTATTGTGCCTCATGTTTTGTTCAGCTGAATACACAGGTTGATTTGTGCTTGGGTTAGAAGATGAACCATGCACAGTCCTCTAAGGTCATACCTTCTGTAGTGATCCACGGGAGGCAGGAGTTCCGTCACCACACCAATATTTATTTACAATAACGATATTACAGGAGCAGCTACAAACAGTGCTGCTAGCAGTCCAGTCAACTTAAGACTGCTCACAAAGCCTACACAGGTGATTATATGGGCCCCCTCAATGAGCTATCATTGAGGGAGCTCATACTCCAATTGGCCAACCAATAAAGCCAATTAAAGTTCATTACACCTTCTGACAGATTATTCAAGACAGCCTGGTTCCGTCTTAATGGTTTCGCAATTTGTCAGGTACATTTGTGCAAATTTTCAACCACCTCAACCTATTGCTTAAGTCATTTAAAAAAATGCTGTTCAGTCTTTTAAAACTCAACCAGTGGTATTAGCCCAATAATTAAATAAAGTAATTTTTGATAGAATATGTGAACAGAATTGCTATTGTTACCAGTGCAATTCCTCT
Source organism: Scyliorhinus canicula (assembly GCF_902713615.1). Taxonomy (NCBI): domain Eukaryota; kingdom Metazoa; phylum Chordata; class Chondrichthyes; order Carcharhiniformes; family Scyliorhinidae; genus Scyliorhinus; species Scyliorhinus canicula. The sequence continues at coordinate 70,490,206 of NC_052158.1, read as the reverse complement.
AATCTCCCCTCTGTAAATCGCTCACCCACCCTCAGCTTTCTCTGTACACACACCCTCAGATTTCCCTGTTCCCCATCCTCAGATTCCCTTCTTCTGTTTCTTCAGTTCCCCCTGTGCACATGGATGGCCTCTCGATTCTTGGAGCTTCCCAGTTACTGGGATGAAGCCAACAAAATATAATCTCAATCACAGGGAGCCCAACCTTTATGCGGTAAATGCTATAAAATTTCTAGACGCCGCAAGGTCACGGGCCTGTTATCAGACCTCCAGAGTCAGTTACCCTTGGCCCATGGCCTCAGACTACTACCTGTCGCAAAAGACAGTACAGCCTGGAGTTAACATTTACCACATCAGCTAGCCATAGCATTGGGCTAATCCTACCATTGCAGGCCGCAGTTTAGCACCCACCACAGCAGGCAGATGTGGCCTCTGGTTCAAACCCAGCCACACAGGCTGCTGCAGGGCCACAAGCAATCACAATTATGAGGTTAACACCCATCACCGAGAAGGTTGTGAGCTTGCCTTAACACCCGTTACTGGAGGCAGTCGCTGTCTTGGGTTAATTCCCATCACTGACCTGAGTTTAACAGTTTAGCTAAAGAACAGCACCTCCCGTAAAGTGGCACCGGAATGTCAGTCTAGATTATAAACCCACGCCAGGAGTGGAATTTGAACCCATTGGTTTCTAACCTGGCACTGAGAAGCTACCACCAGAGCCAGGTTACTCATGGTACTAGTTCTCCTCCCAAAGTACAGGTATTTGCTGCATTATTCATCGAGCGTAACAAATGGAACAAAAGGCTCAGAAGGAGGGCCGGTGAAGAAGTTACAACTGCTCAAAGTACAAGATGGGAGAGCATTAGGAGAGGGGTGGGAGTTGGAAAGGAAATCCACCAGGTCGGGTAATTTGGCATAATCTGTGTTCTTCATTTAAAATTCTCCACATTCGTCCAATGGCATGTCCTTTCAGTAATAATTCCTAGCTTATCTCACATTCCATTGAAATATCTTTTGCTCCCCCCTTTCTTAGTCTCCGTCTTGCTCACCCTCTCTCTCTCCTTCGCTCTCTCTACGTCCCATGCATTTTCCCCCTTTTCTCTTTGTCCCTGTCTCACCTTGCACAGCTTTCTAACCCAAGTGTGACCTTCGCAAGTGAGATCAGCTTTCACTTCCCCTGCAATTGGAAGATTGTCAAACAATCTGATCAAGTGTGAGACTGTGAGAACTGACCAGACCGTCTGCTTATTTTAAACGGGTTAATTCACCTGGGTTAAACAAAAGGAGAGAGGGCCAGCTACACAGTGTGTTCTGTGTCTGATATTATCCCCTATAGTCATTTCTGGGCTTGGTTAGTTTCAGGTTTCATAAGTAGAACATATTTGAAATGCTCAACGGGCTGCGATGAGGTTATGAATTTGGGTGTGTCTCTATAGCAGATCTCCTTTCCATGGTTTGGTTGTGATGGTATTTATCCCACCCTTATCCCACATACTTTCAAATAAAAGTTGCCTGTTTAAAATAGTTAAACCAGCACAAATTGAATTCTGGCAAACCCTTCCGTGCTTCTGGAATACCATGGGACAATGCAATCATGGGCAAGTATAGACTTGTGCATGCCGAGAAGCCTGCCCGTTTAGATTAGTGTAAATGTGCTTTATAAAGGTTTCGGATCATCATTTAGTATCTGTCATAACCTGCATGGGATTTACGAAGTGGCAATGATTAAGCTCACTGTGAGTCTTGCGGGATACGAGCTCCCGCGTTAAAGGGGCGGTGAACTCTATCATTGAGTAGCTTAAGGAATGCATGCAGCTCAATTGTGTGGCGGCAACTTGGATTGTGCCCATCAAGATCAGAGTACAGGTAAATAGGCACCTGTTGGTCATGGAGTTTAATACCGCCGCTGCAGTGTCCGTTGTAGGACGCCAGACTTTCACCTGCATTAAAAAAAGGGATTCAATGCTTCGATTTGAGAGACCGAGGCCTGACTGGCCACTTACACCCGCGAACCGCTGGACGTAGTGGGGACCACACTGGCACTGGTGGTTTGTGGATGGCAATTGGTGCATCTCCCGCTAATAGTAGTGAAAGGTCAAGGTTTGAATTGGCAACACATCTTCCAAAAGGAATCTGGGAGCTTGAGCATAGTAATGGGAAAGTACGCTGAGGCCTTTCGGCCCGGTTTGGGGAAAGTAAAAAGCACAGTGGCCAAAATTCACGTTGACGTGGGTGCACAGCCAAGATATTTTAGAGCCCGTCCTGTCCCTTATACATTGCCGGAAGAAGTGGAGACTGAGTTTAGCCACCTGGAAGAATTAGGGATTATCCAGCCTGTGTGTTTTGCGGATTGGGCAGTGCCGGTGGTTCTGGTATTGAAGCCGGACAAGGCGGCCTGTATGAGCACATCATGTTGCCTTTTGGCATGTCATCGGCTTGTACTCGATTTCAGTACATGATTGAGAAGATCTTGCGTGAGTTACTGCAAGCCATGGTATATTTAGATGAAGTACTGGTCATCGGAGTGACCAAGCAGGAACATCTGGACAACTGGTCGTAGATTCTTCAATGTATTTTGGAGTCTGGCATCTGACTGCAAAGAGCCAAATGAGTGTTTCACGCGAAGGAAGTTGTGCACTTAGGTTATTGGGTGGACCGTGAGGGCTTACACCAGGTTGCAGAGAAGCTGCTTGTCATCCAGCAGACTCTTGCCCCTACGATTTCCGCAGAGCTTCGATTGTTTTTAGGGTTACTGAATTATAGTAGCAAGTTCATCCTGAATCTAGCAACGATGCTGGCCCCCCTATATCTGCTTTTGAAGAAAAACTAGGCGTGGGCGTGGGTTGGCCACAGGAAACAGTTTTCAGATAGGTGAAGAAGCAGCTTTCATCTTCTGTCGATTTACTCCCATCCCGCCAAAGCCCTCACTGTCACATGTGACACGTTGGCGCATGGCAATAGGGCTGTCCTCGCACATAGGATGCCAAAAGGCAGGGGTCGGCCAATCGCCTTCATCTCTCGAATCTTGGCTGTGGCTGAACTCAAGTATGCACAAATAGAAAAAGAGGGCCTGGCGGTGCTTTTTACAGTCAGGAAATTTCATCAGTACGTATATGGCTGCCATTTCACTGTCATCACCGATCACAAGTTGTTGCTCGAGTTATTCAAAAAAGACAAGGCCATCCCACCTATCGCTTCTGTGAGGATCCAGCGGTGGACCCTTTTGTTGGCCACCTATGAATACTCGTGCAAACATCAACTGGGCATCAAGATTGCTCACTCTGATCCTTTGAGCCAGCTACCCTTACCGATTCTCCCCACTCCCCCATTGCCTTCTACAATAGATAAATATGTCGCTGTTTTGTTATGCTCTTGACACAGCATAAGCTGCTTCCTTGATGTGCACTCTGACAAAGGAAGGTTCAGACTTGAAGATAGCTTTAACACGTTTATTTAAACTGTTAACAATTCTCCTACTTGGATTCGACTCTCCCGTTAATCCTGCTATAGCTACTCAGACTGACGAACCAGTCTGCTACAATCCAAGTGGTGGGTATGATGTGTTGTATCAACCCTGTGTACTCACTGAGTGATACACTGGAAAGAGGAAGATCATGTGTGCTGTTGCCTTTATATATGGGTTGGTGTAATGCCCTCCTGTGGTAGTGTCACCTTTGTGTGTATCGTGAATGCCCATTGGTCGTGTCCTATCTTACTGACCTATTGGTTGAATGTCTGTGTGTCATGTCTCTGGTGCTCCCTCTAGTGTCTAGCTAGTCTACGTGTATTTACATTAACCCCTTGTGTATTTACAGTGATGCATATCACCACAGTCGCCATCTTTAATTTTATGCACTCGTTGCCTGTCACAGCGTCAAGGATCCATGAGTGGACCTAAATGAATCCAGTTCTGTCTAAAGTTCGACATCTCATGAGCAGGAAGGTGGCACAGTGGTTAGCACTGCTGTCTCACAGATCCAGAGACCCGGGTTCGATTCTAATCTCGGGTGACTGTCTGTGCGGAGTCTGTACATTCTCCCCAGGTCTGCGTGGCTTTCCTCCAGGTGCTCCGCTTTCCCCCCACAGTCCAAAGATGTGCAGGTTAGGTGGATTGGCCATGCTAAATTGTCCCTAGATGGGGCTACGGGATAGGGTGGGGGATTGAGTCTAGGTAGGGTGCTCTTTCAAAGGATGGATGCAGACTCGATGGGCCGAGTGGTCTCCTTCTGCACTGTAGGGATTCAATGGATTTTGATGGACTGACACACTGCATAATACAGGACTAGGTCAGAGTTACGTGCAGGGTATGTGATTTCTTGGTTTCAGATAAGCTTTCCAGAGGAAAGCCTGTGAGAGGGAAGCCCTGCCCTGGACCTCGGCCACCACCGAGTGCCCTGGCCTTGGACCCATAGCCGAAATCTTCGATCCCAAGGCCTCCATTGCAGTCGCCACCCCTGCAGTGATTGCACGCATGGTTGGCACCACCTCCTGCTGTTGCATACGGTTGGACTCCTCCAACTGCACTTGCAGGTGCTGGATGGATGCAGACACCCCCCATGCAGGCCCTGGCTGTTTCTGCATCTCCACTATAGATGGGGCCGGCCTTTCCTGAAGTCCGAAACCAGCCTGGACGGCAGCTAGTTCCTGGGGTCGGGATGCCCTCCGACCATCCGCCCCTTGGTGGTAACTGCCTTCCCACCCTGGCGTACAGCGTGGCCTGCCTCTCCTCCATGGCGTCCAACAGGGTCTCAGGTTCAGCATCAGTACTCCACCTGCTGTACCGCTGTTCATGTGCGGTACTCTCCAGGTGCCTCAGGTGCCTCTTCGCTTACAAGCCCATCCAAAGTGAGTGTCTCTGGTGGAGGGTGTTGGAGACAGCTGTGATGGGAAGTCAGTGTCGTCCCCGGACTGGTGGTCTGGGGTGTCTCAGGCTCCTGGTCGAGGGCTCCCATCGCTGTCCATATCCTCTTCCTTGCTGCTCTGCACTGGATTGTGGTTGAGGTTGGGGGACACCAGAGGAGCCTGCCTCAGCGGCAGGAGATCCTGCAGGACACAGGACATGACGCATAATTGAATCGCGGGTTGGGTGGAATGTGGTGGTGGAAGGGGTGTGTGGAGATGGTGGTAGAGGCGGGGCTGTGGGGGTGGTGATGGAGGTGGTGTTGGAGGGGTGTGGGAATGGTGGTGGTGGGGTGGTGCTGGTGGAGGGAGTGTGCGGATGGTGATGGAGGTGGTATTGGAGGGGGGGTGTGGGAATGATGGTGGAGGGGGGTGTGGGGATGGTGATAGAGGTGATGGTGGAGGGGGGAGGGAATGGTGGTGGAGGGGGGTGTGGGGATGGTGATAGAGGTGATGGTGGAGGGGGGGTGGGAATGGTGGTGGAGGGGGTATGGGGATGGTGGTGGAGGGGGTGTGGGGAGTGGGGTGGAGGGGGTGTGGGGATGGTGCTGGAGGGGGTGTGTGGGGAGGGGGGTGTGGGGATGGTGGTGGAGGGGGTGTGTGGGGATGGTGGTGAAGGGGTGTTTGGGGATGGTGGTGGAGGGGGTGTTTGGGAATGGTGGTGGAGGGGGTGTGGGGATGGTGGTGGAGGGGGTGTGGGGATGGTGGTGGAGGGGGTGTGGGGATGGTGGTGGGGTGTGGGGATGGTGGTGGAGGGGGTGTGGGGATGGTGGTGGAGGGGGTGTGGGGATGGAGATGGAGGGGGGTGTGAGGATGGTGGTGGAGGGGGTGTGGGGAGGAGGGTGTGGGGATGGTGGTGGAGGGGGTGTGGGGATGGTGGTGGAGGGGGTGTGGGGATGGTGGTGGAGGGCGGTGTGGGGATGGAGATGGAGGGGGGTGTGAGGATGGTGGTGGAGGGGGTGTGGGGAGGAGGGTGTGGAGATGGTGGTGGAGGGGGTGTGGGGATGGTGGTGGAGGGGGTGTGGGGATGGTGGTGGAGGGAGTGTGGGGATGGTGGTGGAGGGGGTGTGGGGATGGTGGTGGAGGGCGGTGTGGGGATGGAGATGGAGGGGGGTGTGAGGATTGTGGTGGAGGGGGTGTGGGGAGGAGGGTGTGGAGATGGTGGTGGAGGGGGTGTGGGGATGGTGGTGGAGGGGGTGTGGGGATGGTGGTGGAGGGGGTGTGGGGATGGTGGTGGAGGGGGTGTGGGGATGGTGGTGGAGGGGGTGTGGGGATGGTGGTGGAGGGGGTGTGGGGATGGTGGTGGAGGGCGTGTGTGGGGATGGTGGTGGAGGGGGGTATGGGGATGGTGGTGGAGGGGGTGTGGGGACGGTGATGGGGGGGGGCGTGGGGAGGGGGGCTGTGGGGATGGTGGTGGCGGGGGGGGTGGGGATGGTGGTGGAGGGGGTGTTGGGATGATGGTGGAGGGGGTGCGGGGATGGTGGTGGAGGGGGTGTTGGGATGGTGGTGGAGGTGATGGTGGAGGGAGGGGTATGGGGATGGTGGTGGAGGGGGGTGTGGGGAGGGGGTGTGTGGGGATGGTGGTGGAGGGGGTGTGGGGATGGTGGTGGAGGGGGTATGAGATGGTGGAGGGGGGTATGGGGATGGTTGTGGAGGGGGGTGTGGGGAGGGGGGTTGCGGGGATGGTGGTGGAGGGGGTATGAGATGGTGGAGGGGGGTATGGGGATGGTGGTGGAGGGAGATGTGGGGAGGGGGGTTGCGGGGATGGTGGTGGAGGGGTGTGGGGATGGTGGTGGAGGGGGGATGGGGATGGTGGTGGAGGGGGGTTGCGGGGATGGTGGTGGAGGGGGTATGGGGATGGTGGTGGAGGGGGGGTGGGGATGGTGGTGGAGGGGGGTTGCGGGGATGGTGGTGGAGGGGGTGTAGGGATGGTGGTTGAGGGGGTGTGTGGGGATGGTGGTTGAGGGAGATGTGGGGAGGGGGGTTGCGGGGATGGTGGTTGAGGGGGTGTGGGGATGGTGGTGGAGGGGGTGTGGGGAGGGGGGTGGGGATGGTGGTGGAGGGGGTGTGAGGATGGTGGTGGAGGGGGTGTGGGGAGGGGGGGTGGGGATGGTGGAGGGGGTGTGTGGGGATGGTGGTGGAGGGGGTGTGGGGAGGGGGGTAGGGATGGTGGTGGAGGGGGTGTGAGGATGGTGGTGGAGGGGGTGTGGGGAGGGGGGGTGGGGATGGTGGAGGGGGTGTGTGGGGATGGTGGTTGAGGGAGGTGTGGGGAGGGGGGTTGCGGGGATGGTGGAGTGGGTGTGTGGGGATGGTGGTGGAGGGGGTGTGGGGATGGTGGTGGAGGGGGGGTGGGGATGGTGGTGGAGGGGGTGTGGGGATGGTGGTGGAGGGGGTGTGGGGATGGTGGTGGAGGTGATGGTGGTGGAGGGGGGGTGGGGACGGTGGTGGAGGGGGGTGGGGAGGGGGGTTGCGGGGATGGTGGTGGAGGGGGTGTGGGGATGGTGGTGGAGGGGGGGTGGGGATGGTGGTGGAGGGGGTGTGGGGAGGGGGGTCGCGGGGATGGTGGTGGAGGGGGTGTGTGGGGATGGTGGTGGAGGGAGGTGTGGGGAGGGGCGTGTGGGGACGGTGATGGAGGGGGACTGAGGATAGTTGTGGAGGGGGTGTGGGGATGGTGGTGGAGGGGGTGTGGGGATGGTGGTGGAGGGGGTGTGGGGAGGGGGGCTATGGGGGACTGTGAGGATGGTGGTGTGGCTGTCGGGGTGGTGACACACATACCACGGGGAACTGCAACTCAGCGGGGTCTTACTTGTTCGCCCGATGCCGACCTCTGCCTCGATGACTGCCCTCTCTCAGACCCACCAATCAGATCCAGTGCCCGCTGCTGTGCTGTGGTGAGGACCCACAGGTTTGCTTGGCCCCTTCCAGTCTTTTCCCTCTCCCAGCAGTTGTGGGCTACCTTCTCCTGGGGTGGGGTGGGGGAGGGGGGGGAGGGGGGGTGGGCAATGGAGAGACAGAAAACACACAGTGTTCAGATAATAGGACTCATGCAGTACAGGAGGTGGGTAGCTGGTGGCCTTCATGACAGGGCACCCAGCCATGGTGGCCGGTATAGGTGTTGGTATGTGGTGAAGGGTGGGGGTTAGGTCACCCTCCGGGTGGGGAAGAGGCGGGGATGCGGGTGTTTGGGATGGGTTTAGTGCCAGGGGCACAGCGCTGTCTGCTCACCCTGGCCGCCCCGAGGAGGTTGTGCGGTCCTTTCCTGCACTGCTGGCCTGTCCTGGCAGAGCTGCCCCCGGCACTCACAACCTCTGCCACCCACGCCCAGGCCCGGTGCACGGTGGCGGATGGCAACCTCCTTCCCATCCCGGGATAAGGGTGGCCTGCCTCTCCTCCACGGCGTCCAATAGGATGTCGAGTTCAGCGCCAGTGAACTGGGGTGCCGCTCTCCTTGCTGCCATCTTGTTGGCTGGGATTAGTGTGTGTGGGGAGTAGAGTCAGCCTCACGTGCCAATCCCGAGTCCGGTGAATCGGACACCGTTTTTCATTGGATACGATCGTGTTCCACATGGCACCAGCTAACCCATGAATACTGGGTGAATTTATGGAGTGGCATCAATTTTGCTGTCACAGTCCACCGGTTCAGTCCCGGCGTCAACACTTAGTCTCTGAAACAGAGAATACCGGCCAGTCTATACGGGTTTTGTGTGTCAAGGAAATATAAAGGTTTTTTTGTTGTTCGAAGAGAGATAAATTGTACACATTCTCAGCTTATGATGTCACTATTTGAATCTGGGAAAATTTTATAAAAGCAATATTTGTTTTCTTTTTAGTGTTACCTGTAATGAGTAAATGGTAATGCATATGTAACATGCAAACTCTGTTGCCTTAATTCTATGTAATTAAATGCTAATATAGAATTGGAATTAATGACTTTTTGTGAAAGATGTGCAGATGCCGGCGTTGGACTGGGGTAAGCACAGTAAGAAGTCTTACAGGTTAAAGTCTAGCAGGTTTGTTTCAAATCTCTAACTTTCGGAGCACTGCTCCTTCCTCAGGTGAATGAAGAGGTAAGCTCCAGAAACATATATATATAGACAAAGTCAAAGATGCAAGATGATACTTTGAATGCGAGCATTTGCAGGTAATTATGTTGTTACAGATCCAGAGATAGGGGGAACCCCAGGTTAAAGAGGTGTGAATTATCTCAAGCCAGGACAGCTGGTAGGATTTTGCAAACCCAGGCCAGATGGTGGGGGTTGAATGTACATAGAACATAGAACACAGAACATTACAGCGCAGTACTGGCCCTTCGGCCCTCGATGTTGCGCCGACCTGTGAAACCACTCTAAAGCCCATCTACACTATTCCCTTATCGTCCATATGCCTATCTAATGACCATTTGAATGCCCTTAGTGTTGGCGAGTCCACTACTGTTACAGGTAGGGCATTCCACGCCCTTACTACTCTCTGAGTAAAGAGCCTACCTCTGACATCTGTCCTGTATCTATCTCCCCTCAATTTAAAGCTATGTCCCCTCGTGCCAGACATCACCATCCGAGGAAAAAGGCTCTCACTGTCCAGAATGTAATGTGACCTGAATCCATGGTCCCGGTTGAGGCCGCACTCATGTGTGCGGAACTTGGCTATAAGTTTCTGCTCGGCGATTCTGCGTTGTCGCGTGACCTGAAGGCCGCCTTGGAGAACGCTTACCCAGAAATCAGAGGCTGAATGCCCTTGACTGCTGAAGTGTTCCCCGTTTGGAAAGGAACAGTCCTGCCTGGCGATTGTCACACAATGTCCGTTCATCCGTTGTTGCAGCGTCTGCATGGTCTCGCCAATGTACCACGCTTCAGGGCATCCTTTCCTGCAGCGTATCGGGTAGACAACGTTGGCCGAATCGCACAAGTATGTACTGCGTACCTGGTGGGTGGTGTTCTCACGTGTAATGGTGGTATCCATATCGATGGTACTGGTATTCTGACCTGGTATTCTCCGGGCCTCCGCGATTCTCCGCCTCCGATGCACCGAGATCCTGACGGTGATGTCCACTTGTGCTTTTAAAAATCGTGAAACCAGAGTCATGGCAGTTGAAGGAGAGAGAGGAGGTCGGGCACAGATAGGCGCGACGGTGGGTTGCCTGGCAGGACACTGGCCGGTCTGGCTGGGGTGGTGGGGCCTGGTCAGGGCCAGAGAAGGGGAAGCTGGCCGAGTGACTGGGGTGACCCACCACGGGACTAGGGTGGTCCCCAGGCCGCGTCCCACAAGGCAGTCATCTTGCTGCGCACCCCATTGACCACCAACCTTGGTCCCTAGTTCTGCAGAGTGACTCCGGCCGTATGGGGGCCCCCACTCATTGCCACCCACACCACCCTCACCCGGCTGCCACCCGCCAGCAACCCACCCAGGGCAACAGTCACAGCAGCCCCTTTGTGGGTTGTGGTGCATATCTCTGGTGAGGGCAGTGTCAGCCGATGGTACCTCTGGCGCTAGGGCCAGAGGCCCCCACGGTGGCGGCCAATGATGGGCGGAGCGTGCCGCAGAGAGTGTGCCGCAGAGGAGCGGGCCGCAGAGAGACAGGTGGCAGCCGCCCAGGATAGAGAGTGAGCCGCCCAACAGGCCCAAGAGCAGGAGGTGCCAAGGAGGCACTGCATGAGGCCTAGTGTGTACCGTCACCGTCTGTTATTCGAGGACCTGCCAGACCGGGTATGCCATCCAATACTCTGGCTGAGCAAAGATAGTGCAACATATCTGCCAGATCATGGCACACCTGGCACTGCGGGGATATGGGAGAGGACACTTGGTGGCCATTAAGGCCTGTTGTGATTCCTGCCTTGCGTCCTGGGTCCCCCTTGGCGGGTATCTTCTGGGGCAACCTGGAAGGGGAGGACTGCTGCTCGGGTGCCATTCTGTGCTACCCATCAGATGCCCTAGGGACAGGAGCGGGGGGAGTCCGAGGTGCTGTGGTGTCCCGGCACCTCCCCTGCAGGAGTCACTGACACGGGCTCCATCATCTCCTCCTCCCTCGGGTGCCTGATGGCTCCTGAGCTACTCCATGGAAAGGGGGTACGGATGGGGTTAGCCTCTGAGGCTCTCCCACCATCTGGTGCTGCCAGTCCGGGAAGCCCTTTGCCGTCTCGCCCAGGGTCCGCAAGCTCACGGCCATGGAACACAGCGAGTGGACCATCTCCCTCTGGGACTGGGCCACCTCCCTCTGTGTCTGCGTCGCATCGGCCAGCACCTGGGCAATGCTGCCGATGTTCCCAGCTATGGCCTGCTGTGACTTGGCCATGCTCAGGAATGCCACTGCGATATCCAGGTGGCTCTGGCACATGTTGCCTGTGAATTGACGAGCCTGCCCTGGGCCACGACCAGCGCCTGCACAGAATGCCCCAGCATTTGGACAAGCTGATCCATAACCAAAACTGTCGTCCCCAATGCCTCCACCATGGACACCACCTGTGCGTTGTTGGCCTGGGCGGCACACATTGTTGGCACCACCTCTTGCCCCTGCACGCGGTTGGACTCCTCCAACTGCACCTGCAGCTACTGGATGTTCGCCGACAACCCCTCATGTAGACCCTGGCTCTGCGACTGCATCTCTACTATAGATGGGGCTTTCTGTTTTAGAAGTCCAAGACCCATCTGGTCGGCAGTTAGTCCCTGGGTTCGGCCCGCCCTACGACTGCCTGCCCCCAAGGATCAACTGTGTGGTGAGCACCAGAGAGTGTCCCAGGAGCCTCTTCACTAAAGTGCCCAACCGAGCCGAGTGTCTCTGGGATGGTGGAGGGTGTAGGTAACAGCTGTGGCAGAAAATCACTGTCATCCTCTAACCCGAACTCCATGGTCTCCTGAGTCTCGGGGGGGAAGGGCTGGTGTCCGAGCTGCTCCCACCACTGCTCGGCTCACAGGGGGCTCCGGCTGTGGCACTGGCTGGGGGCGAGGGAAACCCGATGGGCGTGTCCCACCCCCAGCAGGTCCTGTAAGACACAAGAAAAAACGCATGATTAGACCGCAGGCTGGGTGGTGGTGGGTGTGATCGTGTGGTGGAGGTGGGGTTGGTGGGGTGGGGGTGTTGGAGGGTGAGGGTGGTGTGGAGGTGAGGGTGGTGGGGGGTTGGTATTAGGGGGTGGAGTGTTGACACACGTGTCACGGGGAACCGCAACTAAGCCGAGTCTCACTTCCTTGCCAGAGCATCCACCTCGATGACCTCCTTTTCCTCTCAGCCACCAATCACGCCCAGGGCCCTCTGCTCAGCCAGAGTGAGGGGTCGCAGGTCCGGTGGTTCCCCTCCTGTTTCTTCTCCCGCTCCCGTTGATTGTGTGTGGCCGTCTCCTGGGGTGGGGGCGCGGGGAGGGGGGGAAACAAAAAAAGACAGTGTTAGACAGTCCAACGCATACAGCCCAGGGGGTAGGTAGCTGGTGGCCTTAGAGGCCAGGGCATCCGGCCATGGTGGCTGGTATGGGTGCCGGCATGTGGTGCAAGTTGGGGATTTGTCCACCCTCTGGGTAGGGGTGTAGGGTTACAGGTGTGTGGGATGGGGGTCACTGCCAGCGGCACAGTGCTGCCTACTCAGAATGCCCCTTCAGAGTAGGATAGACAGTTTTTGCGGCACTGTTGGCCAGTCCGGACCACGTTGCCCACAGCACTGACCGCCCCTGCCACCTGCGCCTAGGCACACGAATGGTGGTGGCTGGCAACCTCCTTCCCTGGCTCATCCCCATTCTCTTGCCTTCTTCCCATAACCCCTGATTCCATTATCAATGAAGAACCTATCTATCTCTGTCTTAAAGACACTCAGTGATTTGGTCACCACAGCCTTCTGTGGCAAAGAGATCCACAGATTCACCACCCTCTGGCTGAAGAAATTCCTCCTCATCTCAGTTTTAAAGGATCGTCCCTTTAGTCTGAGATTGTGCCCTCTGGTTCTGGTTTTTCCCACAAGTGGAAACATCCTCTCCACATCCACTCTACCCAGACCTCGCAGTATCCTATAAGTTTCAATAAGATCCCCCCTCATCTTTCTAAACTCCAACAAGTACAGAGCCAGAGTCCTCAACCGTTCCTCATACGACAAGCTCTTTATTTCAGGGATCATTCTTGTGAACCTCCTCTGGACCCTTTCCAAGGCCACCACATCCTTCCTTAGATATGGGCCCTAAACTGCTCACAATACTCCAAGTGGGATCTGACCAGAGCCTTATATAGCCTCAGACGTACATCCCTGGTCTTGTATTCTAGCCGTCTCGACATGAATGCAAACATTACATTTGCCTTCCTAATTTGCCTTACTAATTTCCAAAAGGATCTCCAGCTTGGCGTCCATGAACCTTGGTGCCGCTCTCCTTACTGCCATCTTGTTGGCTGGGACGGTGTGTGTGGGGACTGAAGTGCGTATATGCGGCTGCAGCTTGTCATCCTTCTGAGTGTCAATCATGAAACCGGTGAATCCGGCACCGTTTCTCATTGGAATCGATTATGTTCCACGTGGTGCCAGTGCTAGCCCCCTAACAGTACCAGAATCGGTCCAGGTGCGGCGCCAGCTTTGCTGTCGTGAAAGTCCACGAATTCTGCGTCAGCATCAACACTTGGGGCTGGATTCTCCCATTTTTAGGCTATGTCCAGAGGAAGTGCCTAGTTTTACAATGAAAAAGTCGGTGCCGCCCCCACACCGATGCTCTGCCCGATGGGGGGCTAGCAGCTGTGCCACGTAAACATCTCCCGACAGAAACGTCCAGAGAATTGCTGGGTCCATGGCCGTGCATGTGCACGGCGACGACCTGCAGTGGTCATGCCGTACAACATGGCGGCAGCTGCATGCAGACCCAGCCTGTCAGATAGTGCCCTCTTGTAACCGTCATCACCCCGCCACCAGTCCCCCCAGCCTCCACCAAAGCCTGCCCGGCCAGCGGAACGGCTTCCTCCCGACTGTGGCGGCGCTGGACACAGTCCACAGCCTCCATGTGAGGTTGACAAAAACTCAGGGGACACGCTTCCCATGTCATCAGGAAGTCGGCCCATCGGGGTGGAGCATCGGGGGAGAACCTTCAGGTGACTTCCTGAGGCCGTTCCAACGGCATGCAGCGCACTCACCAATGACGCCGTTTTGGAGGGGGCAGAGCATCCAAAAACAGGTGCCAAACACGATTTTGGCGTCAAAAGGGATTCTCCACCCAACTGTCGAATACGATTTGGGCATTGGCAAGCGAAGAATCCCGCCATTAGTCTCAGAAATGGAGAATCCCGCCCAAGGACTCTTTCATGTCCATGAGCAAGGGGATCTGTAGGTGGGGAGATAATGTTAAATCTAGAGAGTGTCAATGAAGTTGCAACAGATAATAAGATCTTTAGTAGTTGAGGAATAGAAATCAATACCTTAAAAGAGGAATAAATAATAGAATTTGTGCAGATCATGAACTATTCCTTCATGAACTAAGAAGGAGTGGTCAAGAACAATGATGAGGCAATGAAGAAGGAGTTTCTTCCACAATGTGTTACGGTGGCATAAAAATTTATTGAGTCACTCTTTACCTGCACGGAATTATTTAAACCTGAAGGGAACATAGCTTGAATATGTTAATAGAAGGCAAAAACATTTTGAGATAGGCTATTGGGAATTTGGAAGGAAAACATATTAAAGCCGAGAATAATATAGAATGTTTGATTGTTGAAAGGAATAAACAAACTTTGTATTCAACAGTATAATTTTTTCAATGATAGGATGATAACCAAAGGGGTGTGTAACTGTGTAAATTGTATGAAGGCAGAATTGATTGAGAGTAAGACAGAGTAAAGGGAGATTTCACAATAACAAATTGGAATTAATTATGGGTTTATCCTGGTTTCAATATGAGTTTGAGTGAAAATCAAGAAAGAGTAGGTTAAATTAGTAATTTAATGGGTTTCTCTTGGTTATGCTTGTGCCCTTGATTGCAAATTTATTTTTAAGAGACTTGAAATTGATAGTCTCGCTGTCGTCCAAGACATTGGGGCAATGCAGTGGGAGCTAAGCAAAAACTCTGTCACGTAGACCTCCATGTGTCTATACACTGGTCTTTTGACCTGATGTCCAGAAAGGATGACGTGATGTTGAGATACCAATAGGAGTGTGCAGTTGTGGTTTGATAAGTGTCATTTCACAATTGTGTGGAATGGCAGACATGTGAAAAAGCATGGTGAAATAAACCGAACAGGTCTCCAACATGATTAGCTACTGGACAACAGCACAATATGGTTAAGATGGCTGCTACTGGAACAGGACATTTTTAGATTATCAAGGCGTTGACTCATATTGTCTACAAAAACTGATTTGACAATGATTAGATAGAAGGGTTAAAATAAAATACGCACCTTTTCTGGTAACGCCACCCTCCTCATTGTTGGAGGAGGTGCTGTTGGTGATGGGGCTGGAGGGGGGTTGATCTCGGCAATCTAAGGGAGAGTTTTGGAGGAGGATATGGCGTCTCTGGACTAAGGGTTAAGGCCAAGTGGGAGGAGAAGCTGGGGATGGCGCTGAAGGAGGGGTTGTGGTATGTAGAGTGCCTCTGACGAAGTTGCTTGAAGGTGTGGAGGATACTTGTAAGCGGTGCGGGAGGGGCATGGCCAATCACACACATATGTTCTGGTCCTGCCCTAAATTGGAGAGATTTTTCAGGGCATCCTTCAGCACCATGCCGCTGATCTTGCACTTGGATTTGGCGGCCACACCCCTGGGGGCTATATTTGGGGTGTGCGACTTGCTGGAGCTGCAGATGGGAGCTGGGGCAGATGCATTAGCCTTCGCCTCACTGATCGCTCGCAGGCAGGTCCTGTTGGGGTGGAGGTCAGTTGCTCCACCCTGTGCCTCAGTGTGACTGGGGGATCAAATGGAGTTTTTGTATCTGGAAAAGGTGAAATTTGCTTTGTGTGTGTGGGGGGGGGGGGGGGGGGGGGGGTGCGAGTGAAGGCTTCCAGAAGAGATGGGGTTGTTTGTACTACATTTGAAGGAGCTAGTTACCGTCAGCTAAATGGGGTGTTTGGTTGAGGTTACTGGGGGATACTGGGAGTTGGTGTTGTTTTTCCTTTGTTATGTTGTGTGTTTAAAATGTGAAAGTATCGAAAATTTTAATTAAAATATATTTTTAAAAACAAAATAAAATATGATGCAATTGGTTAAGTCAATTGAAGGATTCGGTAACTAATAATAGGGAATGTTCATATGATAGGTTCAACAGAGTGGCAGCAGAATTTGAGGATTTAATTTGTGTTTTGGAACACAGTAGAGAACGAATGTTAAAATGAGACTGAAATTGTGACAAGGCCTGGATTTGGATGGTAACTCGTAAAGTAGGCAGGTATAATTATGATGCAATTTGGTGACTCTCAATGGATCAAAGGGAGGAACGTAGACTAATAGGTATTGTTGCTCATTCTGGGTGAGTGTGCTTTACACTCAATTTGGCTCTGTTTCGTTCCTTAGCTCTAGAGTTAAGATACCGCCACAAGTTTCAAGTTCAAGTTCAGACCAATAACTCAATACACCAGTTATTAAGTTCAAACAAGACACGTTTATTATAATAGTTACCTATTACTTATGCATATAAAACTAAAAGACTAGGCTATTCCTACCACTAACAGGCCAATACTTATCTGGAATAAGGGAACTGCCGGATCAGGGAACAATGGCCTCTTGCTTTGTCCTGGATCCGCAGGCTTCCAGTTGGTGTGGACACAAGGGGTCAGGAGTGTCTACTCTCGTAGCATGCGTTGTATGACACTTACTTGATGGCGGCTGCTGACCAGGCCTCTCCTTCTCAAGGTCTTCTGCTGCAAAGGTGTTCTGTCTGAAAAGCCAGTCAAGAATTAGAGAAAATTGTAAAACGTGCCACTTCTAGCATTCTGAATTATTAGACCCAATTATTTATTTACGGCTGGTCAAGAAGAAGGAATCAGTCCTGGGACCTGACTTTTATAGGTCCCAGGGGCTTTGCGTCCTTCTGGGCGGACCCTCTCTAAACCTGCAATCGATTGGGTCTCTTCCCAATCGATTGATTTGAATTTCCCCAATAACGGGGCTGTTCCTCGATCACCGGGCGGTTCCTTCCATTTTGTGTGAGGAAGTGGCCAACCCAGGTGGTTACAGTATTCACAATTACACCAGCAAATTGAAGGCACCAGCAAAGCCTAATGGTTAAAAAGGCTAACTCTGTAACATCATAAGCAGCATACACAGCAGGGGTCTGCAGTGAAGAACAGGATGTGTAGCCAAGGTGTGAGTACAGGAGCTGATTGGACAATGACTGTTGCTATGCCTTGGACAGACAGTAATTAAACACAGACCCTTGTGTATTGTGCTCCTGAGAAGAAATGCAATCCCTGAATGAGTCACGACTCTTTGAGCATTCATGACCAGAAAAGACACTGATTGATTAATGCTGTCCTGTGTGTAAGTGACTGGAAGCATGAAGGAGATCTGGATAAAAACTAGTGACAAAGAGATTTCCGATGCAATAACCTGCAGGAATAACCATCGTAAGAAGCTGTGTCCTGGGTCCTAGGCCGGGAAGCAGAGAGGACATCAGGATCCACCAAAAGGGAATCTGATCACCTTGCCCCTTTACAGGTGGGACTTTGGTCCAAGCCATGAGTTTTGACAGCTTTGTAAACAGACTTTTTATAATGTGTGTAAAAGAGGTTTTGATACTTTGTGCAATGGAGCTTTGACACAGTGAATGATAGAGCCTCTCGTGTAGTGGTAATAGGCATGAAGGTTTTTATATTGTGTTTAATAAAGAAGTGATTGAATACAAAATTAAAGGTGTCGTGTCTATCAATCAACTGTAACGAGGGTCCCAGTCAACAGGGATAACTAGTCAGTCACCATACCATGCCAATGCAGCATCTAATCAAATTGTCCAGGTAAGTAATTAAAAATTTTTTACTCAATTAAAATTTGATGATGGCACATTCTACAAATGTCCGGTTTTCCGACAACTCCAGTTTTTGGACAACCGGATTTGAGACAACGTATCTGTACCTCTATAATAAATTTCTCATCTTAACTCAAAGACATCTCCAATAATGTCTTAGCTGAAAACTAATTATTAACCCTAGTTTTAATGCTCACACCATGGTGTGTGAAACTTAAGTGCAGCCTCAACTGAAATTTAAACCAAATCCCATCCCTAACCTTAACCCTAGCTTTAACCTGAATAATGTGTTACGGAAAAATAATAGTGTAATCAACACAAAAGCAAGGTACTTTGACATCTATAGTAATGCCTTAACCTGAACATTAGCCCTGACACTAATGCAGCAGTCAGTTAAAATGTCCATAACTGTAATCCCACTGCTGTGGCTTAACAAATCCTACTTTTAAGTATAACCCTAACAATAACCAAATAGCAATTTACTGTCTATACTACTATTCTAACCCTAACCATTGAATATAAATAAGCAATAAATAATTGGGTCTAATAATTCAGAATGCTAGAAGTGGCACGTTTTACAATTTTCTCTAATTCTTGACTGGCTTTTCAGACAGATGCCTTGTAAACTAAACTCCACATGCAATGAGCAATATGGGCAGATTGGTGTGTGGGGTGGGACAGGGGAGGGTTTCTATACAAAAGAATGCAGCCTCATGTCAATAAATGGAGGTGAATTACTTTGTCTTGAACTGAGAGGTGTATCTGTGTTGGTTGTGATCCCTGAATCGGGTTAGCCTGGGACTGAGTACAGTACCGCCCACCACTGATGTGAGAAGTCACCTGACCTAGAGCTTAGGTTGGCAGTGTAGAGCTAGGGAGCAACATGCAAGGACATTGCATCCTCTCCATATCTGTGCCCTCTACTGTAAATATGTAGATAGTTAGTAAAGACATCTTGGCAACTTCTACAAGACTGTTTAATGGTGCCTAAGCAGTATACACCATAGGTAGCAAGAGCCTAATAAAACATAGTGGCAGCAGAAGATCAAAATCCATACCCTCTATAAGAAGACCAGGGAATTCAAAAAAGTAGGACACCAGCAATAGATTCCTGTTCAATTAAAAAACTTCACTCAAGAAGCAGAAAGCTGAGGGAACTCATCTGAAAAGCTCAGGAGTCGGAAGAGCCTGGCAGCAGAAAAACAGGCAGAAGTCGAGGTTAAGCTAAAGTCGTCACCAGATCCCTGTGGAAGCAGCTTCAACAAAGCAGAGCTAGTAGCCAGCAGCCTGCAGGATGATATACAGGGCAAAATTCTCCGCGCCCGCGATAAATCGGGAAGGCCGTCATGAACTCGGACGAGTTTCACGACGGCCTCGGAGGCCACTCCTCGCACCTAATTCACTCCCACCCGGGGGGCTAGGAGTGGCGCTCCGTAACTCTCGGCCGCCGGGCCTTGACACTTGCGTCAAGGCGGCGCACCGAGACTGACGCGACGGCAGCGCCTTTGTGACGTCAACCGCGCATGCGCAGGTTGGCCGGCTCCAACCCGCGCATGCGCGGCTGACGTCCTGATGGCTGACGGCTCAAACCCGCGCATGCACGGTTGCCGTCTTCCCCTCCGCTGCCCCGCAAGACGTGGTGGCTTGATCTTGCGGGGCGGTGGAGGGGAAAGAGTGCGTTGCTTTGAGACGCCGACCCGACGATCGGTGGGCACCGATCACGGGCCAGTCCCCTCCCGAGCACGGCCGTGGTGCTCACTCCCCTCTCCGCCCCCCACAAGCTTCAAACGGAACTTTGGCGCCCATGTTCACGACAGCAGCGACCAGGTGTGGTTGCCGCCGTCGTGAACCGGTCAGGAACGGCAGGCCGCTCGGCCCTTCCGGGCCGGAGAATTGCCGGTCGACGTGAAAAACGGTGAGCGGCGATTCTTCCGAGGTGGAGGGGGGGGTGGTAGAATCGCGGTGGGCACAAGGGGGGCGTGTCGTGAATCGCCCAGCCCTCCCACGATTCTCCCACCCGGCGTGGGGAGCGGAGAATTCTGCCCACAGCCTTTTTAAAATACCAGGGAGCCACTCCTGTGAACTATTTATTTTCAAAATCAGTCAGGCGGAAAACTCAGTTGCACATTTGTGACCGGCCCAACCCCTGACTCGGCACTCCCTCCACATGGCCACAGTGTCCACAGCGTAACAAAAGAGAAAAAAAATCGGCCGCACGGAAACCCCCATTTAAACGAAAACCCGAAGGCCTTGCAAAATTATAGGCCTCCCAGCCAACCAGGCTTCTGCCTCCTGACCCGGACCCAACCTGCAGCAGGTCAACCACTGTCACAACCTGACCTATAGCTTCTTAATTGAGCCAAATTTCCGAAGTGTGGGAAAATGTTCTCGGCAGTACCATTTTGAAATCCTGGGCTCTCTTAAAGGGGCTCCCACACTTTAAAACCTTTTCAACAATGCATCCCAATTCCACCACTCCAAATCCAACAGGACATTTGGCATCCTTGAGAAACAATTTTCACATTGCTTGGTTGCATCAGGCATCTTAAAATTAAGAGCAACACCAGAACAAACTCATTTTTTCTACTGGTTTGGTGATTTTGCGAATCACACTGTCCTGAGGCACTGATGAATCTGACACCAGTCCCAGGCTGGTTAATAGCCTTTGATGGATATTTTAATCTGCAAGCTGAGGAGGGTGCAGGGCTTGAGAAGAGGCACAAACAAAACCACTACAAAACGAAGAAAAGACAAAAGATGAAACCCAAATGATCCGCACGAGGGCGCAAAGTGACACAGTACAGGCCAGAACCCCAGCCGAGTTATCTTTATGGTCGGGCCCTGAGGCCAGCAGAACCAAATTACTTATTTCGCGATGACCCAGACATGTTTCCTGGCTCTTACCAAAGGCTGCTAATGGACAACATGGAACAAGCCCTGTGCCAGAAGAAGCAAGACAAATCACAGATACAAGCTGAAAATACTTCCCTCAAAGCGGTGCTGGAGGGCCTCAACGTGAGGTACAGCCAGCCGTGGCAGCAGACAAGAAAGGTGCACACTGAACTCATTCCATCGAAATAATCTTTGACAAACCGATACCTATCATTTGTAAAACAAGAGGAGCTGGCAAGGACCTTGACAGCTACTTCAGAGGAAGCTGCACTGGAGCTGTCAGCAATGGCATGGTAACACAGTGGGTAGCACTGTTGCTTCACAACTCCAGGGTCCCAGGTTCGATTCCCGGCTTGTGTCACTGTCTGCACATTCTCCATGTGTCTCCCTGGGTTTCCTTCCGCAAGTCTCGAAAGACGTGCTAATAGGTGAATTGGATATTCAGAATTCTCCCTCAGTGTACCCGAACAGGCGCCGAAATGTGGCGACTCGAGGCTTTTTACAGTAACTTCATTGCATTGTTAAGGTAAGCCTACTTGTGACAATAAAGATTATTTTATTTATTTATAAATGTACTCACTGAGACACAGCTTGATAAGCCAAGAGCTGAACAAGGGGATAAACATTTGAAAGACCTGCTACATGTACTTCGAGAGCAGATGCAACATAGTCTTATCTTATGGCAAGATAGCGAAATACACTTTCAGCAACAGAATGGTAGAACAGGCTCAATGAGCCTCTGCTAAATTACATAAGGATTCAAGATGAAGTACTTGAACTCCACAACAATGAGGAAAACCTGTTGAAGAACCTCAGGTACAGGCTTGCCCATCGGGAACCATACGGAGTGAGACAAAATGTGTTTACTGCTGCTGTGAATGAAACGACTACCCTGTTTTCATGCAAGACTCAGGAATGTTCCCTGATCTGGGAAGAAGTTGGGAGGCATGACAATGAGGCTGCTGTACTGAAGGAACAGTTACACATCTGAAAGGAACCTTTGACCTCCCAAAGTGGTCCACGTGAAGATCGAGAACAAGGAATGGAAAGAAATGGTTCACGAAAGAGCGTGAGCTCTTGCAAAACCAATTGGTGGGAGAACAATCACAGAACGAGCCCACAAAAGGTTGGATAGAGGAATTGAACTCCACCACGGAAGAACCGATCAATGGGGACAAAGCTTCATGAGGCGGAAACCAGCCCTCAGTCGTAATTCAGCTGGAGCAGCATTCACCCAAAGGCTCAACCACAAGATCACATTTGTACATTAACTTTAAAACTTCACCTTCCTGCTCGCCGACAGTTGTTCTTCCCCTTTTCAGGTCCCCAAACCGAACCAAGGGTCAGACCAACCCAAGATCATCAGAACCTACCACTCTCTCAACCAACAGAAAATGAGATGTAGCAGGGGTACGAGACACCTGCATGCCTCAAACACTGATTAAAGAGCTGGAGGGGGGAAGATAGGGTAGTATGAACTATGTTAATGCATGCTGTTAATGGGGTTAATCATGAAGCAGTTTAAAATAGCTCTGGTTGCAACATTGAAGTACACAAGCATTATGACAACACAAAGCTTGAATCAAAATGTAAGCACTATTGTCAGTCTATAACCAGGGTGGGCGGACGGGGAACGACGGGGGTTGGGGGGAGATGAGGGGTTGCTACTGCCCACTAGTGATGTAAGGAGGCACCTGACCTGGAGTTTAGGTCAGCTATGTAGATTTAAGTAGCAACATGTAAGGACATAGAATCATAGAATCCCTACAGTGAAGAAGAAGGCCATTCGGCCCTACGAGCCTGCATCAACCCTCTGAAAGAGCACCCTACCTAGGCACACAACCTCGCCCTGTCCCCATAACCTCACCCAACCTTTGGACACTAAGGGGCAATTTGGCGTGGCTAATCCACCTAACCTGCACATCTTTGGACTGTGGGAAGAAACTCCAGCTCCCGGAGGAAACCCACGCAGGCACGGGAAGAACGTACAAACTCCACATGGACAGTCATCCAAGGTCGGAATTGAACCCGGGTCCCTGGTGCTATGAGGCATAGTGCTAACCACTGTACTACCATGCCACCCCATGGAGCCCTCTCCATACCTGTACTCTGTACTGTAATTATGTATATAGTTCAGTTATATTAATAAAGATTTCTTGGAAATTCAACAAGACTGTTTAATGATGTCTCAGTAGTATACACTGTAGACAGTGACAACCCAAACATCTACCAAGCGGAATATTGAAACTATGACCTAAAGTCTAGTCACGGCACTAAACCCTTGACAATCTGTTGCATCCTCATGGGGGTGGTACCATGGTTGCAAAACTAGTCAGTGGAGGTTCACTGCCCAGTTTCCTGGATTTGCATTGTGTGTTTAGAGTCTCTTTGTAAGTACACTGACAACTAGGTTCTGTTCCGTACAAACATTTTAAATTGCTTATACACTTTGTAACAGGTAAGGGAATAACATCATGAGGCTGCAAATTCACTTGGCAGACTTTGACCTCAGACCAGGCTCTGGTTATATATCCTTTAATCTTATCTTTATCAAATTGGTTAATAGTCAGCTCATAGTACAATAAAAGGGGCGGCAGGGTGGCACAGTGGTTAGCACTGCTGCCTCACAGCTCCAGGGATCGGGTTCAATTCCGGCCTCGGTGACTATCTGTGTGGAGTTTGCACTTTCTCCCCCGTGTCTGGGTGGGTTTCCTCCAGATGCTCTGGTTTCCTCCCACAGTACGAAGATGTGCAGGTTAGGTGGATTGACCATGCTAAATTACCCCTTAGTGTCCAGACGGTTAGGTGAGGTTACTGGGTTACGGGGATAGGGTGGAGGTGTGGGCTTAAGTAGGGTCACTTTCCGAGGGCCAATGCAGACGTGATGGGCCGACTGGCCTCCTGCACTGTAGGAATTCTATGATTCTATGAAAAAGTTGATTAAAACAAGGGAAAGGCCGTCTGAATTATTTTTTTTTCTAAAATTTAGAGTACCCAATTTTTTCCAATTAAGTGCCAATTTAGCGTGTTCAATCCACCTACCCTTGCACATCTTTTGGGCTGTGGGGGCGAAACCCACGCAAACACGGGGAGAATGTGCAAACTCCACACGGACAGTGACCCAGAGCCGGGATCGAACCTGGGACCTCAGCGCCGTGAGACTGCAATGCTACCACTGCGCCACCGTGCTGCCCTGCCATCTGAATTATTAATGTGCAGGAATGATGGGCGGGATTCTTCGGTCTCCGACGCCAGAATCGTGTTTTGGAATCAGCCAGAAAATCCCCATTTGTTCCGAAATTGGGGGCGGCGCTGCTCTTGCAATGCTGCGCCCCTCCCAAAGCTGCCTACC